>NW_028186408.1:88921-139476 GCF_003343005.1 Rhea americana | reverse complement strand
CCGCGCCCGCCCGCCGGGAAGCCCCCGAGCCCCCGGGTTACTTGCCGCGGGGATCTGGGCCCTCGCGCGGGTTCGGCCAAGGGCAGCCCGGAGGCGCGCGCGGGGCGTCGTGGGGCGCGCGCCCTTCCACGGCGCTCTGCCGGCTGCGGTCTGGGCAGGTGGGGCTTTGGATAAAGATGTCAAAGCGGTTTACAAGTATGAATTAAAA
The DNA here is from genome assembly GCF_003343005.1 of Rhea americana. NCBI lineage: Eukaryota > Metazoa > Chordata > Aves > Rheiformes > Rheidae > Rhea > Rhea americana. Next base: position 139,268 of record NW_028186408.1, on the reverse strand, counting down.
CAGGTACGTGGAAAGTGGGTATTTGCGTTTGCACTACGTTGTAGAGCTATTTAGAGGCTCCCGTTGCTAAGAAAACCGCACAAACGTTATTTGAATAAAAAACTACGTTACTCCGGAGCCAGGGACTTCACGGGAGCGGGCAGTTGGCCGGCGTGTCCGGCGAGCCGGAGCGGGGAGATGGAGGCAGCTGAGCTCCGGAAGCGGAGAGCAAGCACGCGCCTCCTTCGCCGGGGAGCAGCAGCTCGTCGTGATGCCCGCGGCAGTTACTGCACTGCACAGGCAGTAAATTTTCCCTGGAAATGTTCTTATATTTTAAGCGTCTCTCAATCCTGAGATGCACAGAAATATATTAGAAGAGAAAATCAGCAAAGAAGACATGGAGATCATGACAGGGACCAAACAGTTACAAAATAGATTTTCCTCGGGTTCAGGAGAATCTGCCGGGAATCTCTTGTCTCAGGATTTCGCCTACTCGGGCTCTCCGGGTGGTAACTGATGGCCGCGCCGCGAGGAGCGCTTTCCGGGGCCGTGACGAGAGCGCTGTGGGCACGGGAAAGCGCCTCGCTGCCCGGGCAGAGCGGCCGGAGACCGCGCCGTGCAACGCCCAAACGCGAAACGTGAATAGCGGCGGCCAAGGCGGAGCTGCCCTGAAATACGAGCCCGTTCGTACTGCAGACGTGAAAATCCAGCCGTTCCCTTGTGAAAGGTGTCGCATGCCGCAGATTTGTGCGTCTCCGATGAGAAAATCGGGCTTGCGGCCGCCAAACCGGCCAGTGCAATGGCGAGATGCGGACGCGTCCTTCAGACGCAGCCGCGCGGCTCCGAGGGCAACGCAGACCTCAYCGCTGCGCCCAGGGACAGCTTTTCCCAGCCCCAAGTCAGCCGAGCGGGCGTTCCAGATGACCCAACCAGCTTTGGTGGGGAAAAGMAGAATAACTACGAACTGGTCGGGGATCGTGGCCTCCTGGTTCAGCCCCTGCCCGCCCCAGGGCGCGTGCAGGGAAGACACCGGTCAGCAGGTACGTGTTCATGGTGAAATTATTTACAGAACAAGGGAATTCGGGCAAGATCTCTGCAAGCACCAGCCACATTGAACTCCCACTGATTTAATAGGTTTTCTTTTTAATATATCCTTTTTCTGCAGTTTGCCTTCCCCTGCCCTTTCTGTGCTGCCTCTAGCTTTATTCACTTAACGATTAGAAACTCAAGAGCTGAAAACGTCTTCCTTTGGTTAAAATCTAAAAGCAGAAAGGCCGTTTGTGCCGGGGTCCGCGGGGCTGCCGTGCGCGCCCGGGCGCGCGGTGCCGGCGGGAAGCCGGCGGCGCTCCGGCTGCCTGCCCCTGCGCACCGAGCCCCCGCGCGCCGCACGGCTCCGCGTTACCTGCCTTTGCATTTTGTTCCCGCTAACGTTAAACGAGTTAGACTTCAACAGCTTTGCTGCTCACAGCGCTTAGGTATTTATAAAGCAGGAAGGCCGTGACTCTGCCAATTAAATCCAGAGACCGATCTTGGAAATCTTGGATTTATTTCAGCGTCAAGCCTGCTGCCACTTCAATAATACCCGTGGCCAGGGTGCACCGCAGCTTCACTTCCCTCGCAGGGCGTAAGGGTGACTCCGATCGGTTGCACGGAGGAATTTATCCAAGGCCACGATGGAAGCTCAAGATGGAGATAAGTAAGTCCAGTGTGCATCCTGCAAGGAGACAGCAGCAAATCCAACCAATTCATCGCTCGGCAAGCTAGGAAATGCATTTATCATCGCCGTTAATGGAGGAAAACCTGTCAGCACCAGGGACTCGGGCTTGAACAAGACTTTTTTAGGAAGACTTGAACACGACTTCAAGGAAGCTCTGCATCCCCAGGGAAAGGGTGGCCTGCAAGGGCGRCTGGAGGGGCTTGGGGATGTGCCGCCAAGGACAGGAGACTTGGTCTTCAAGTATGTAACCAGGAGGATACAAAGGAGAAGGAAACCATCTCCTTGTGCAAGGACCAGTGGGCTGAAATTGCAGCTGGAACAGCGGCTCGGGACGCAGCGCTGGGAGGGCGCGTGGGGCTGAGGACCCCCGAGAGCAGGCGGGCGTGCGGGGGGGCGGGAGGCTCTGCGGAGCCGCAGGGCGCCGGGAGAAAACCCACCGCGGGTGGAAGGCCCCCGTGGAAAACACTGTATTCTTAATTAAACCCCCATATTGYGTTTTTAATTAAAAGGCTAGAAAGCGCTTCAGGGGCCAGGGCCTGGTGAAAAAGATATTCACCCTGTGTCGCATTTCTTAGTGGTTAATGATGGGGAAAATAAACCAAGTGTCCATGAAATGATAAATACAGCCTCAGAATGAACACTACATGATCTTTAGTAAAAGAAAAAAGTCCACATGATGAGCTTTTCATGGCAAATCAGTAGATATATGGGACAACAGCCTAGAAATAACTCAGCAAAATTATACTCAGAAATCCTTCAGCTGGAAATGGTTAAATCTGTGGAGGAGAACTGAAGTATCAACTGAGAAAGACTTTAATATATGAATGTTTTCAGCTACGCATTTTACTTCTTTTACCCATTTTGCATTTTGGTGAGGATGCAACATGTTATTTCCTATTTGGTAGCAACTGTCTGTTATCACAAGTGCAGCTGTAGCTGGGGGTGAATGGAGAACACTGGATATGTTCTCTACACCTGGAGACATACTGCATATGAAATYATTAAAAGAAATTTAGCACTAAAAAAATTAATTAGTCTCATGGTGAGAAACAAAGGTCTTATCTGTGGCTTTCCTGGTGTTTGGATGCTAGCTCGGGGCCTTCTTGCCTGCACGACATCGCAACAGCGTGCTCTAAGCCTTGCTTCTCAATAGGCAGCTGAATTAATCTTGTTCAACTTCTTGGTGGGGGGGAAAGGAATTGCACCGAGTCTTGGAACCAAGCAGCCAAATTTGAGCTCTAAAACAAAAAACTGGAAGGGAATAAGCTGCTGGATGTGATTAACCAAAAAAGAGCCTAGCAGTGCCTGCAGCTGGACACACAGCTTACCAGTCCTGCGGTTTTATACTGGAGTAACCGCGTGAGACCAGCCACGGTTTTCATCACCTTTCTTGGCTCAGAACCGGTGCCGAAACAGCAGGTCTCTGCCCTGAGCGAGCATCCGCTGCGGGAGAAGCCCAGCACCGGCCCGGGCTCCGTCGCGGGCGGCGGCGCTGCCCGGGCCCGGGGCCGCGGCAGGCTGAACCGCTGCTCCCCGCGCGCCCCAGCCTTGCCCGCCGCCCGCGCCCGGGGCCAGCCCCGGCGGCCTCGCGCTGACGAAGGTCCGCCACGCGTGCCTGCTGCTAGCTGCTGTCTGACCGGCCTTCCGGTACGGACCCTTTTTGGCTTTTGTGTCTCTTTTCCCCCAACTGCTCTGAGCAGCATTCCTATAAACCCGAGTTCTGCTCCAGTTTCTGCCACACTTAAAATTTCTCTTGTGCTCGGTAGCACTAAAGAATACCCACACAAAGGACTTTGTGWGTATGTGTTGGATTTGGGTAGATTTGCTTTTAGGAAGACATTCATTGGTGTAAATATTAATTGCCATTTTTTCGCCTAAAAGGCACTATAAGGAAACCTATTATAAATGACAGGCAGAGAACATTGGTCCTTCTGGCAAAAAGCTGTGACTTCCTGCTGTTGCTGATATTTTCCAAGTCCAGATTTTCGTACCGCAGCAGTAGGATGCGGGTAGTCAGGTATACGGCCAGGCTGTGTTGAGGTTGGGTGGCCGACGATGTCGGGAATGCCTGTCCAAATGCTCCTTCTGGTTTGTGCRTAACCAGCAGTATTTTGGCATTTTCTAGACACAGACTAAAGCACGTGGCTTGTCCTGGAGGAGGAGTCCAAGGGGGTAGTGAAGTGCAGGGAGGGATATGCTTCCAACGCAGCTTGCAACAAATCTGGACTGTCAATTGCAAGGCTTTAATKTCTTTATTTTTCTGTACAGAATCGAAATCTTAGCACTTTTCACAGTAAGCGACAGAAAAGGATACTGTCGCTGGTGTGTTTATCTAAGGAAAGATAACATTTGTATTTATTGTAGCTGAGCAATCTCCTTAAATGATCTTGTGGGCTGACGTGTTCCTYGCAGATGCTAATGGAAAACCTGCTGTGGGAAGGGGCCGGAGCCCTGGGAGAGACGCATTGATTGCTACCGCTCGTGACCTTTGCAAAATCCCATCACTGCTGTCTGCTCCCCCCGATTTCCCAAGCTAACATCGTTAGGGCAGTCTGAGCACGCTGCCTACTGTTCCGTGCGGGCCAAAAAAGAGCGAATTTATCACCGCATYGTGAATCAACGTGTTTTTGTCTCGCCAAGAAAAGGTGAGGCACGGTTAAGAAGAGCTTTCCTGCAATACGGGCTTTTGCACCGCAGGCGGAGAAAGGCCCCCGCGGCTCGGCGTGAAGGGGGGGACAACCATCCAAGCACGCAGCGTTGGTGTGCCGAGACCGCCAACCGCGTGGGCTCGGCCGCTGGCCCCAGCCCCGGAGAGGGCAATGCCCGTCAGGCGCTGCACAAAACCGCTGCGGAAGGGGGACGGCTGTAAAGCGCAGAAGTTCCTTACAGGACCCCAGTGTCAGGCAGAAATGCCGCCCATCGATCCGTAAGTTGTCGCTGAAGATGAATTGCACTTTAAATTGGATTTGCTAAAAGCAGGCACAAGCCATCTTGGCCCGCAATCCCGTCCCCTTCGTGCAGTACGTTACCGTGCAGAGCCGCGGCCCGGCGCTCAGGCTCCGCTCTGCCCCTTCGCAGCGCCCCGGTGACCCGCCGGGGAGGCAGGCGCAGCCCTGCTGCGCGGCACGTCCTGCACCCGGCCGCCCCGGGCAAGCGGAAAAGGCTGCTGTGGCCGAAACCAGCTCCTCGCTCTTCAGCACGCCCTGTGTGCCCAGGCCTGGCTGAGAAGGCGCAGACCCGCTGCTGCTCTAAAACGGGGCGGTGGTGTACCTCACCCGGGACGCGCAGGCKGCGCCGCTGGAGCTCTCCGAGCAGCACGCACGGCAAGCAGCGATTTGGGGGCAGGTTAGCATACTAAGCCAAACATCATCAGCTGCCATCATCAAAGATGTGGGACATGAAAATTCCTGATAGCCATTGCGAGGAAACAAGCAAGTATCATGCACAAAGTCTAAGTTTCCATTCTGCCCGTTACTTCACAGCTCCGTTGCATCGCTTAGGCTGCATCAGATCGACAGCAGGACTGGCTCACCCAGCAGAACAGCCACGGCTCCGCCTCTGCCACGCTGGACTCTTTGGGCATATTCCCTTTGCCAAGGTGATGGTATCGGAAGAACGTTTAATCAATGGTTATAGGCTTTAAACATTTAAAGAAGATGCTCATAACTTATCTAATATATTATCCCATTACAAGTCTTCTATTAATTTCAGAAGGTTTACGGTTGCGTGTTAAAAAGGAAGGCCTTCATGTTTGAGAGATGGTTGCATTAAAAAAAGGGGGAAAACCAGTAGTGCATGAAAGTTGGCAAAATCTGAAATCCTAATATGTCCTTCCAAAATGTATCCTTGCACTGCATAGGGCACACTGCCAGGAGATGTCTGAGCAGACAGATGTAGCCTTGATTCAACTACCAGTGTGCCACAGAGAGCAGTTTTTTAGAAACTGCCTTCTTCCACAGCCTGCACCGTCGTGCTCAGGACCACGGCCGAAGGCTTTGCTTCATACGGAGAAGCTTTATTTTCTGGGACTACTTGCCGACCAGCGATACGAGCTTTGTCGCTGAAGCAGTAGCGCTGATCTCCCCTTGTCCTGCAGGCTGCCCAGGGCTGGGTAAGGAGCAAGTGCCTCTCTTTGAGCTCCCTGCCCTGCTGCAGCCCAACGGAGGCTGGGCTGCAGCACGTGGCTGCGGGATCAGCCATGTCCGACGGACACCTCCAAAGGAACGTGAACCGCAGGAGCTCCTGTGGGGCCCTGGCAGTGCACAGAGCAGGCTGAGGCAATGCCCTGGGGCAGTGGGGCACAGAGCAGCGAGGCTGGGCCTGGACGTGAAGGCATCGGCAGGTTGTCCTCTGCTGCTGTGACAAYTGTCTTCTTTTCTGGGAATGTTCACGTGAAGTCTTCTGTAGGGCTTGAGGCCTTTCTGCATTTAGCTCATGCCATTTCCTGGTCCTTTTCTGCTGCTAGAAATGCAGTTAATATTGAAAAATTTTCCGGACCTCATGTCCAGTGCAGCTGAGGTAGAGGAACCTCTACCACTGCCAATCTGATTCTCCCACTCAGTTTAATTATTTCTGAATTTTACCCTTCTGATACCAAAATAGCTGAAGGTTACCAGGTCCCTTCAGACTGCCTTTCCTGATGGCTCACAGGGCTTTTCCCACGGGAGCCTTTGAGCCTCTTCTGCCCCCTCTTTRCCACCCCCCTCACACCCAGCAGAGGCGAGGGGCCCACGAAGCCTGGTCTTCCCAAACATGATTCCTGTTTCTGCAAGGGAAATGGGGAGGAAAGAGAACAGATACTGCTAATAACATCCTGGACATGTCAGAGGATCACCCTTGTGTAAGTTCACACTGTTGCACATAGCAAGGTCCCTCATGATGACCATGACATTGACATTTTTGTTTATATGTGAGCTACAAAACCAGTGTTCCTTCCTTGGTGACCAGCACTGTATGAACTCCTTTTCTATTTGCTCAAATTGGCAGTAATATAGATCAATCTTCAGTTTTGCCATATGTAGTTACTTGTGTTTTTATTTGCATTTGCTTTCTTTAAGTTAAAAGGATTGAGTGAGGTCTTCTATACCACTGTAAGCACACTTTATTATGCACTGTTCTTTATTACATACTGTTCTCAACTAAAATGTGCAATAATTAAATGGAACGCGTACTGGCGAGTGAGTCCTTTTCGGCAAGCCAAAGGCTGTAGCCAAATATCTGTCATGATGTCCCCTCCTAACCTGGCCGATTTCACTTGGGTTGTGTGGGCGAGAGCTGGCTCGCACGTTCAGCCAGATCTTGTGAGGTGCTAATATCCGAGTGGCATTTAACGTTGTGGCTGACAAAGTCTAGTCCAAGTACTAAAAATGCATTCTTTCATTGCAGTGGAAAGTCCTTGAAGCAGAAACAATAGATTTCCTCTATGTCTCTTGTCTCTGAAAAGGATATGATTGAAAACAATTTTGCATAATCTTGTTTGACTAATGCTATTAGTTTTAACAAATCATTTCAGATTGCACCTTAAAGTAAGAAGGGAACAAAGGAGAAAGTATTTCTCACTTTCCTGCTTCTGGTAACTCTTTCAGTCTCAAAAAAAAAAAAAGAGAGAGAGAGAAATTTGGCAAAAGCACCAGACACTTGCTCAGAATTAGATCTTGACAGTGAGTATAGAAATAGCCCAGCTTTCCTGCCTGTAAAACTGGGAAATGCTGCCTCTGTTGTAGGAATAGTAAGAGGATAGATACATCAGTATTAGTGCAGTTCTTTAAATATTTATGTTGTGCTCTTACAAAGTGTGAAAAAATTTGTGGTTTTAAATAGACTCTGCAAAGGTGGCAGAAAAGTATTTGTTCCCCTCCAGGGACTGTGAAAYATGAACCAAGCATGTCCAAGCGGGAGTTAAGTTCCAGGTTCATCGCAGGCCAGACCCTAAATTTTAAGTCCTAGGACTCAGTACCCTGTTGTGGCATGTAAAAGAGGAGATAGAGAAAGATTCAGTTTGGGAAAATAATAACACRCTTCCAGAGTGAACTTTTTAATAAAGTAATTTATAGGCCTCTTTTCAATGCTTTTCTTCAGCTTCATGCCTGAAAAGTCTGTCTGGTTTTTCTTTTTTTTTTAAGGTCGGTAGAAGTCCTTAGATGACCATCTGGGTGATTCTGACTATTATTAGAAGATTAAGGCAGCCAAACTAAGTACACTCTAGAGAGACGATCAGTCCTAACTTTACGCACTTTTCCTTTCCACAGGAAACTTTACCAGCAGATGTTTTAACAAGTGCTGGTACTGTGTGTTTATGGAACCTGAAATACAAATGCACTTCTCACCATCCGAGCTATTCTGCTGGTTCCCTCTGATTTGAACATTGTGGGGTGAACAGATAGGTACTGCCTATATATCATTAAAAACAAGAAGATAAGCAATGGTAGGTATCTGCTAAAGATAACGAAATTGCAATGTAACAATTTACTACAAAAAGGAGGTGTCAGCTACATGATCGCTACCACATAACTAAGTGTTGTCTGGAAGCCGTAGCTCCCGCCGTGGTGCTGGTGGCCCAGGGCTTGCCCCACGGCTTGCCCAGATGGAGCGGGCTTCGGAGCAAGGCTGTGTGTTCGGGTCAGCCCAGGAAAGCACCAGCGATGAGTGCCGAGCCTCAGCTGCATTTCCGTGCCAAACCTTGTCCTGGCGAACACGCGCTGGTCTGACGGGATCTCAGACGACCTGCACTGGCAGAGGTTAGGTCTGAAACGCTGCTGTTTTGGTTGGCGCAGTGAACGTTTAATTCAGATTGCTGTTACAACAATCGGAGGATTGCGCCGACATGGACTTTGTACCGTTCCTTCTCCAGAGCTAACACTTCACGGTGGGATTTTTTTTTCTAACATAGTCAACATCAGACAAACTCAATCATTCAGAAATCAATACACTACTGCCAACTTTAGCACAAGGGCAGAGCTAGGTCAATGATAAATGTTTTTGAAAATCTAACTCATGGTATTCAGACTTTATCCTCTACAGTTGGGACTGACATAAAGAGAAACGTTYCACAGCTTTAAATGTTAAAGAATCTCTGAAAGTATTTAGAAACAGACAATTCAAAATGTTCTATGTATTTTTTTTTGAAGTACAGCATGCTCTTCTACAGATTTCCATCCATTCTCCATGCCCTTGTCCCAGAATCTTGTTTCCATGGTGCATTTGTATTTCTAACATAAAATATGTCAAATGACACATACATATGAAAGGCAAGTCTTAGTGGAATATTTCATTTTAAGAGCAATCTATTAAAGGCAACTAAGCACAAGCTGTTCACCCRTCTGAGTACCAATAAACTAGTTCAGTAAGTAACACTGAAGCTGAGATGTAATTGAAAACAAGTGCTTTGTAACTGATTTTTGTGCGTGTGCAGCCTACAGCTCAATAAAACTATGCTTAAATATTGTCTTTGTCTCAAATGATATATAAAAAAAGTAGTTTTTGAAGATTTGCTTTGTGTCAATATCCCCTGCCTCTTGCTAAGCTTCTTTAAAAAATTTCTCTCTGTAACAGAACAGGGCAATAAGCTTACAGAAATGCACAGCTGGGTACCTACTGATATTTTAATTTAAATTAATATTTTGGAGAGTTTGATAGCAAGCATTCTGTTTTGTTCTTCTGTGTATAATAATATCTTGTCACTTAGCAGTCCAGCAACATAACCCAGCTCAAGACTGCTACTGGAAGGAGCAGAGCGCCGGAGGAGGATGCAGGGTAAGGAGCAGGACGCGTTCCCACGGGGGAGCATTGCCGGCTGCAGGCGTCACGGCCGCGGGGGCTCGTCCGCGCCCTGGCGCTCGGCACCACTGGGCAGGCACCAACCGGACCAGCTGGAGCATTTTAGACAGCTGAGTCCCAGCGAGCCGTGACGGGCTGCGGGCCGAGCAGCCTCGCGGGGCTGTTTCGCTCAGTGGTGGCAGGTCATGGTGGGAATGCTCCTGCGGGAGAGCCTGCAGGACTGAGCCTGGAAGGAACCATGCACAGAAGTAAAGATGTGGTTTGGGAGGCTAAGATGCGGATGGATGTTTGACGGAGCTGGAAGCAGGATCTGCAGCATTTTCACACCCAGGCGGTTCTCTTTCTTCCACCTCCAGTTCACAAACCCTCCACCTCCCCAGCAAAGACCCTGCAGGAAGGGGGGGAGTATATATGGAACTAATTTACTCAGGGAGTAATTAGTTCCATATATAAATTCAGAGATTCATAAAGCATAAGGCCAGCAGAGACCATTGTGCTAGTTTGTTCTGACCTCCTCCATCATGCAGTCCCAGTRTATTTTGTGTGTGTGCGTGCGCGCGCGTGTGTAGAAGAATTACTGMGTGCAAAAATAGACTACGATGTGCATTAGGACCAAGTCCACTGAAATTACACTACTACAAAAACCCATCAAAAAAAAAAAAAAATCAAGCACTCACAGGCATGGTTTTCAGAAAGCAGAACAACTGAGTCACCAGCAGCTGCAAAACCGAAGTGCTCAAAACCAACCTGTGAGCTGAAGGAGACAAGGAGTGAGACATTACTGTTCTGCAGATAATATACAAATGTTAAATCTGCATGTGTTTGTGGAAAACCCTTTACTCCTACAAATTTAATCAATATCAAAATTCGTAACTGTGCAGCATGCAAGGAGCTCTATCAGTGGGTTGTGCTGGGGGACTGGTGGCTGCTCATCTTCATCAAGCACATTGTGCATGGGACACTCTTTGAGCGGTGGCTGGCCTGACCTTGCTATAGGCCTCAGCATTTGACATGTGGATTGCAGGAAGGCAGTAACAGCTTTGTCACTTTCAAAGCAAAGAACAGTTTTGCTCTGGAAAACTGCAGGTATGGTGAAAGCGGAATTTCATCTTCTGAACTCTGTCTCACATAGCAAATGTTTATTAGAAACAGCAAGAAGAGGGCAGCCCTTCCAGGGATGTTTTTATAAGACTGCAGATACTTCAGTGACTGTTTCCAAGATAAAGTCATTCCTTTCATCGAGCCATATTTAGTGTAACCTGCTACTGAAAATGTCAGTGTGTTTCCATGCTAACTTAAAGGAGATGATAAACACTAATGAACTGCACTGCAGGAAGACAGCAGGATGATGGCACAGTTCCAAGCAAGTGTACTGAAGCAGAAGTTTTCTATGCAAAAAAAATCTGGTTTGACATAATTGGTATTACAGTAGAAATGCAGACTCTGGCAGCAAATGCATATATTTTTTTCAATGCAGACAGCTATTAATCACACCAGCAGAGTCACACTGAGATAGGTAAAAAAATTCCATAAAATCATATCTTAAGTTCAAAAAGAAATAGAGCTGAGGAAGCACAGGTACTACTGTGCTAACTGTTGTCAAATGTATCACATTTTTATTTTGTTACTTTATAGAGAGTATTTTGCAAAACACACAGGTCTGAGGATTCAAAGTTATTTAGACTTGCTTTGGCATTCTATCCTATGCTACTTTGGCAATGCACTATGTTCCCCAAACGCCTGGACAACTTTTAAACCTGCAGTTGCATCAGTAGCGCTCAGCCACGATCTGTGCTACCTTTCCCTTTTTGCTTCTTTTCCATCATTGCAGTTGCRTATTTTTAGCCCAGGTTTTGCGGTGCCACTTTGTGGAAATCAGGAAGCTGATCTCGGCCTTTGCGGAGGACAGAAGCAATGGTGATAATGCACATTACCATAGCAACCCACCACAGCGCCGGACACGTGCAAACAGCAGGTTGTTCCCGTGGCGGGGGGCTGATGTGCACCTCTACAGAGACGTGCATGCAGACAGTACGGCTGCCTGYGCTGAGATGAAGTAGGTTAACTGCAGAAGAGAAGTAAAGTAGGAGACCATTTCCCCAAATCTTTTGGACACAGTGTCTTAGTTGTTTTTTTAAATGAATGTGTTCTGGAAGATACAGATGAASACTGTCACATCCACCTAATGGCATCCCTCAGTGACACACGACATTTTTCACCTGAGTAAACAGCTTATGACAGTGGTTGATAACTCCATTGCATCCACAAACTATCCGTAARAGTTCAATGAAGAGAATAAATGCATAGAAATGAGTACCATGATTTTAGGTCTTATATGTGTCTCCTATCCTACTCTGTTACCTGTCTTTCTCAGTTATTATATCACATATTGTTCACGCAATATTAGACGACAATACAAATCAACTCACAAACCTGACTGCTTGTTATTAACTCTACCACTGCAACACTTGCTTTTAAATAGCGTAGTTGAAACTACTGCTGAAAAGGGGATAATGTGACGTAGTTTCATTGCTGAAGAAACAACTCATGTCTGGCAGACTCAGYGCTGTGGTATGAATCTGTGGAGTAAACAGATCTTTAATGCAGTCCTGCTGCGATCAGTGAMGTTCAGCCAGCTGCGAAACCGCTTCCGCCTCCCAGGCACCCTGCGACTTACCCACCCGCTATACACCTCACATACACCACTATCTGCTTGACATAAAGCAGAGCCAAAAYTGGTTTTAGCCTTTAGCCCAGTAAATGTATTTTCCTCTCCAGCTGGAGAGAGAAGCTGGGTATTTCACTGGCCAGCGTCACTGTGAAGGGGAGAAGGAAAGACACGTTGGGTAGCCACCGTCTCCTGCCCGAGCTGCTGCAGACCCAACCGCTGCCACCAATGTTCCTGACACTTTTTTTTTTTTTTTAATGTGGTCTGTTTTGGGCTTCCCATCCTGCTATCAGCAGCACTTCTGAATCCAATCCTTCGTGCTGCAGCAGGTCTGTACAATCTGGACTCTCCTCTACACATAGCTAGAGCATTCACTAAGTTTATTTAGCGCTTTGACCACTGCACCCATTCTTCATTTCCAACCAAAACACCTTTTATCTGTCCAGAACGCTGTTGCAAGTTTTATTTTTGGACAACATCGGTAAGGCCGAAGGCTATTTCAAGGCAGTCCTTTTGGACCGGGCCCCGCCGGGCCGAGCAGCGGGCACGCAGCTGAACCCGCCTCGGCATGGCGACATGGCGGCGTGGCAACATGGCGGCGTGGCAACATGGCGGCGTGGCAACATGGCGGCGTGGCAACATGGCGGCGGCACCGCCCCGCGGACTACAGCTCCCAGCAACCCGCGCGGCGGCGCTTTACGGGCAGGCCACGCCCACCCCCGCGGACTACAGCTCCCAGCAGCCCGCGCGGCGGCGGAAGTGCGCTGCCACCCGGGGCGCGCGCAGCGCCGAGCGCGGGGGATTTGGACTCGCTGGCGGCCGCGCCGCCTGCGGCGGAGTTAGGGCCGGGCCGGGCCGGGCCGCACTGCACTGCACTGCACTGCACTGCACTGCACTGCACTGCACTGCACTGCCATGGCCGCCGCGGCACTGGCGCTGCCCCTGGCCGAGCCGCCGTGGCCGCCCAGCCTGGCGCCTCTGAAGGTGTGTGAGGGTGGAGCGGCACCCGGCCGGGCCTGCGGCCCGCGGGAGGATGACATGGCGGCCGCGGGGAGTCCCAAAATGGCCGGGGGGGTCCGTGAGGGTCGCCGAGGGGGAGAACCGGGCCGGTGTCGTGGCTGGCAGCCGCGCTGGCGGCRGCGGCTTGCCCGGGGGGCTAGGGAGGGAGGCAGGCTGCCGGCTGCGGGGCTCGCCCCGGCCCTTGCCGTCAGCGGCCGGGCGCGGGACGCGGCTTCGCGCTGTGGGAATCTGCCACCGCTTCCTTTTTTTCGACATAAGTAATAACCCCCAGACGTTAAGCTCCGTGCTGCCGCTCGGGTGTTTTTCCATATTGTTCAAGAACATCGCGCGGTTGGAAACGCCTGTTTGCTTGTTTGCAGTTCGCACAAGAAATCTTGCAGTGATCCTCGAAGTGGCATTTGTTTTTCTCGTTTCAGGCGGTGGATGACTTGTTGCGCTGTGGGATATGTTTTGATTACTTCAATATTGCAATGATCATTCCACAGTGTTCGCATAACTGTAAGTGCAATTTAAGGAAGTGTGAGTATTTCTTGTACTGCATAAATGTCTTGCTATTGCTTGACTCATTTCATCCTACTATGTCTTGCAGTTTCCTATTGTTTGTTCATAGAGGTGAATGCAGAACTGTTATTTCCTTTTCCTAGTAAATTATGCTTGCTGTCCTATGGTTAACACTGTATTTTTTGGAAGATACACCAAAAGATCTATATTGATTTGGGTGATTGCAACAGAGTTTTATTAAAAATTAGACTTCTGAGTGGCTCTAGGAGCCAAGGTAATTATTTTGTAGCAAGTCACTAAATGGGCAATAAATCTATTTTTCCTGCTATCTTTGTGGAATTTAGAATTAAGGTTGTATTTCATTTAGTTTACACCTTCCCATTTATCCTAAGGAGTTATAGGAGTGGCTGTGATAGTAGYGTATCTTGGCCTTATGACTCCAGTTTTGCCTAATTTGTCATTCAGTTGACAGATTAGGGCAAAAAGGGAAGGCTAAAGAAAGTGTATAGAATATTGATTGGATGTTTTGGTCCTCATATACCTTTTTCCGGAAAACACAGGACTGGAGAATGCCCTAGTGGTTTTTATAATGAGTTAACAAAATCCTCTTGCACTTCATCTATGTGACAGGAAGCCAATGAAGAATGTCTTTGTAAATTTTTTTCCTTTATGGTTTCATAGCCAAGTCATCATTTGACCATTTATTATTTGCTGGAGTGTAGTGCAGAGGCTATTGGTCCTTATTTTCGTTTACAAAATATGTAGTAGTTCTGCTCCACAGTTGGTCAGCAAAGCAGTTTGCCTGTGAGATGTTGCAGAGGACCTATTTTGGATGAGAGTTGTGAAGTGGCCACCAACTTTTCCATGTGCAGTTTAGGTGCAACCTCATTTCTTCTGATGACACAGATACACGTTGTCTAGATTAACTTAAATCCTATCTGTTCCTAAAATCTTTCATTTAAATGTCTTTCAGAAAATTYTGAGTTAGAAGCAAAACTCAAAATTGTATGTCAGAGAGCAATGAGTATTATGGGCTAGAGTTTTCAATGCAACACTGTCTGTCGCTGAAAACTACTGAAAGGTAGTAACAAAATGGYTTACTGGAAGTCAGGTTGAGGGAAGGTACATTGCCTTTTCTCGCATTAAAATAAATGCTTGTGATTATTTTGTCCAAAAACTGTGATACTGTCTTACATGTAGTTTGGCAATGAGATTTTGTTTAGCTTGGCAAAACTATAAGCAACTGAAAAATGTGGAAGAAGCACTTGAAATTCTTTACAATATCTGTGTTACTAGCCTACTTGTGACACAGCATGGTTCAAAGGCCTTTAATTGAAAAAGAATTTGTCTCCCTTATTGTATTTCACAGATTATGTATTTGACTTTTTTTTTCTCCCAATTTGCAGCAAGCCTAAACTTTCTACCCTAAATCAGGATTTCTTTAAATATTTCCCACTCAGTTATATCTGTGTAATCTCTTAGTGCACTGAAATTGAACAACTGTAGGAAAAGAAGCCCTCTTCCATTAAATAAATAGTTACTTTAATGTAGACGAAGATGAAATACGTTTGCATTTACTTGCAGGATTTTTTCCTCTTTTTTTTKTGTGTKTGTGTGTGTGTGTGATCTATTGCAGTGCTTCTAGCTACCTCTGTAATCTCTTTGCATCCATAGCCATTTAAAATTCCTCCTCTTTGCTTGTTCTTGGATGACTGGTAGCATTTAATAGTTCTGTTGACAGCAGTTGGTTAATTTTTGCAGTGCTTCAGATTGTTTCTGTAGAGATAGAGTGGGCATGTCATTTCTTTCACATAACAAAAGCATCTGAAGATGAATGTCTTTTATAATATGGACATCTGTCCACAGTGAAGGTGAATTATGACCCTGAGACTTCATATACTTTCAAACAGATATGACTGGATTTGRTTCATTAATATGCCATGAACTGGGGCAGCGAGATCTGAATTTCTGTCCTAGCACTGAATGGCTGCTTCAGACCTGTAAGGCTATAGTTGTCTGGCCCCTTGCATGAGCTAGTATGCCCTGTCCTTCTGGTTTTTAATCTAGAACTCATTTCACAAGCTGAATCAATTTATGCTGAGGTGGTTTAAGAGGTTATTATCACTAGATGTGCTTCTCATTGCCTGGTGGCTGCTACCGCTTGTAGGAGGACTATTAAAATGTGCTGCTTCTGCTGAGGAATCTGAACAGCTTAAATGAATCAGTGACTGTCATGCAGCGGCTGAGGGATGTCTCTGATCCACACACTGCTGCTACCGGGATGGTGACCTCCACAAGGGACTGAGCAGGGCCCTGAGAAGAGTTACCRACTGCACCAGCTCTCTGTGAACCAGCAGTGCTGTTGAGGAGGAGCCTTCGTCTGAGCACAGCTCAGCACGAGTGCAAATGTGCAGTCTTGACCCGTGTCTGGGGTAGTCTGGGAGGTGGGCAGAGGAACGTGGGTCTTTTTGACTTACTCATATAGAAATGTCTGTAGCTCTTGTGGGGAGTTATTTTCTATCATTCAGGATTTATCTTTCTTTAAATCATTTTTCAACTTGCCAGTTCGTTTCTAGTTAAGCAGGTTTCAGAGTTGCTTGTTCACTTAGAGTTCCAGCTGTGTGGTATGTAAATTGTGGCATCCCGACTTATCTGGTTCATTACAGAGGTTTGTAATGTCCTGGGGCCAAGCTTGTTTTATTGCTCTTTGTCCTCTCAGCCTTGCTCCTTCCAGTATAAATTAAGAGTGGATTATGTGTACCTTTCTACTCTGTCATTTTCATTTAAGCATCCAGAGCTGTTTCTTAGATTAAATTAGTATTTTGAGATTCTCTTCCTTTCTGTATACTGAAATACGGTAGCTGCAACCAAATGTTATAAATAATTTCGTGGATTCGGTTTTAYGGATGGATTTGGTCTCTCAGTGCAGATGAAAGTGAGCTTTGTGACACCACTAAATTCCTGATGTATGCACAGAGTCTACAGCAGACAGGAACTTATTTTGTTGCCCCAAGAATGACAGGCTGAGACCTGGCTATGGCTAGGCTGTTTCTCMATAGGAAGAAGAGTTGAGTAGGAAAGAAGGGAGCTGGGCAGGGAATTGTGAGGCCTTTGTCAACTCTGCACATGCCCAGTGGGAGCCTTGTACACAAATGTTAAGACTAAGAGTTAGTGATTTATTATCCCTGACTGTGCTTCACCTGGGTGAGTAGTGATGGCTGTGAATGTAAATCAATCCCATTGCTTACTGAAGATGAGTGGTTGTCAAATGTTCACGGCCTAGATCTATTAAATTGATTCATATTCATACAGKTAAAGATTATTTGTTTTTATGTGGATTTTCCCTTTATCACATCATACTGTATAATGTAATTCTTGAGCATTTGGATGGATTTGCAGGTGTAATTGTTGAATTGGTGTATTAGTACTCCTACTTCTCAGACTTCTTCAGAGAGGGTTTTTGAAATATATCTACTTATGTGACTATTGATTAGTTGTAGTAATTAAAGTGCATAAGTGCTGAAACTGAACAATAAAAAACTCGTGAGTATCTGTCTTGCTGTGGAGTACTGAAACTTTTATTTCTTATTATCTTGAAGTGGTTATGAAAGCTCATAAATAAGTACAGAAAGTAAAATAARGAATTATCAGGAATTTCCTGAGACAAAATGAAATTTAGGATATATTTCAACAAGGTATTGAAGCCTCCTGTGATGATGATAYGACTTGCTTTTAATGGGAAGCATTTGAGCCATATCTGCATTAGCATTCCAGTGCTGTTGTCCATCTTTAGCCTTTTCCCTCAATAATAGGTTGATAATTTGGGGAATGGAAAAAAAAACGTCTGGAATAAAGAGGGGGTGGAGAATTTGTCTGGGGCTGTACAGGAAAATGAAAGTGATCTGACAATGTTAGGCAATGTCAAAAAAAAAAAARGGGGGGGGGGGCCTGGGGCAGTGAACTCCACTGTTGTAGACCAATGCACCTCTTCCACTTTTAGTGGTAGTAGCAGGCTAACATCTTCYAGCCTTGGGTAAATTAAAGAAAAATGAACTTCTGCCTTTCTCAGGAAAACTGAGTCACATGTTGAAAAATGCCTGTATGAGATGCATTTTTTTCTATGAGACTGGAAACATACAATTTTTCCAAATAATTAACATCAATATTCATATATTGTGGAATCGTTTGCATATATTGTAGAAAGAGAAAATATGCTAACAAGCACTGTATTGAAGTACATTTGGAAGAATGCCTATTGAAAACTATATATTTCCTTTTCCCAGATTGTTCACTTTGTATACGCAAGTTCTTGTCCTACAAAACTCAGTGTCCAACATGCTGTGTGGTAAGTGTTTTATTTGTCCCATATTTGTTTGTTGTTTATTTCTAGTAAATTTCAGTCTCAAGTTTTGGACTATGCTAAATAAATAATTCATGTCATACCTTGCCACCTTTCTTTTCAATGGGCAAAAATGTCTGTTTGCACCAAGTGTAATGCTCTAACAATTGAATTTTTCCTCCTGAGCTACTRTTCTGTCACTGTAGGCAGAGGAAGTAGATGGAGAATCAAAATTTGGTTTTAGCTCAGAGCTGTGTGTGATATCTATCTCAAAACATGTAGAATTGCCTCTTGTTTTGTTCATAAAAGCCAGCATTTAAAACATTTAGTGCTGAAATTTAAAYGCTTAAATTTTCCTTGATTGAATAGCCTGAGTTTTCAAAGGCATATAATAGCAACAGTTCCTGAAATCAAATGACATTGTGGGCACCAGATTTTTGAAAACTTCATAGGAGGGCACACTGGTGCTCAAATTGTAGCTGTTTCTAAAAAACTTACCATTAGGTTGAATTTAGTTTAGAGTTTAAGATGAGCGAAGAAGCTTTTGAGAACATATATGGCCAATAAAAACTTGTGTGTTGCCTGTTCACGCATGTATATTGAATTGAATATGAGATGAAAGGGAATTTGAAAAAGTTTCTTTTGAAAGATATCGGTTGTGAACATAATATAGTGAAAGAAAGAATAACCCTAATGCTTTTAACTGCCTGTTTGTGTTACTATAGTGTTTTTTCCTATATGATCACTGAAGATACTTGGACAGAGATTGGATGCCTAAAGGACAATTTGGACAGTTAAATTGTTCTATAGTTTTGTTCTGTGAACAGGAGCTTATTCTATCTACTATTTATGTTGCAAAARGAACATCACACAATAGTAGGGTTTTTCTTAGGCTCTTCTAACAGACACAACTTAAGTCCATTCAAGCCTCTTGACAGTAGGTTTGCTCCTCTCCATCTTTCAAGGAGTCTTTAGCATTGTCAAGAGACCACTGCATATACCAGTATACCTAGTTTTACAGCTGGATSGTACTTCAAGAGTGTTGACAAAATAGAACTAATTTTCTTCCATATTTCTAAAGCATGAATCAGAGTAGATTTTTGAAGACTGGAAAGCAGATCTATTTTTAAACATTCAGACGAATGCAGGCTTCTTGGTGTACATTTCTGGAGAGCACATTTGACTACTGCCCCCTCAAAAATCTGAGGGATTGATGGAATAAGAAGCAAGAGTGGAGCAAGAGTAATAGAAGCTTTGGAATGACAAAAGAAGAGCAGAGAGAAACAGCGAAAGATAATGAGAAATTCTGTAAACAGMATGAATTGAATACGGCAAGCCACCTTATAATTCATTTTTTTTATTCCATAAACATTCAAAAGATAATACTTCACTTCATGTGTTTTCATTCCTTGTTGCTTAAAGTTATTACCATGTTCATGGTATTTGTGTTTTGGCTTTCAAAATGGTTTGAAGTGGGCTACAAAAAGCTTTGTTAGAGACTAGGTATACTGGATTTTGTAGCTTTAGCTTTATGTTTTGTTTTTATCTATTGCCTAAGAGTCAGCAGGCAGATGACACATCTTTCAGGAAAAAAGGCTTAAACTTCATACATCTTCATTCAGCTATCAATTTAGGGTGGTGGAGGTTGAAGTATATATCCAAGAAACAAAGATTTTTCTGTTCACTTACTGTTTTGCTCTGTTTGACATTTTTTGTTTTCTTTTGCTTTGTTTTTTTAATAGGCAGTCTCGGAATCTGACCTGAAAAATAACCGGACATTAGATGAACTAGTTAAAAGCTTTAATTCTGCAAGGTATACTGTGCTTTTATGAATACTATTTCTGGTTTGGCAGTTAGATGGGAAGATGTGATATAATTTGTATTAATTCGTATTTTGTGCAATATCCAGCATTTGTGCTAAAAACTTAGTGAACCCCCAAAATATTGACTCTGTTCACATCTGTATTTTAATAATAAATGACTTGATGAAGGCAGTTTATTTGTCAAAAGCACATCTCATGGCATTTAGCCAATTGTAGGGTGCATGGMATGTCTGACTAGTAATGTGTTTTGAAAACTTAATTGTATAATTAAAAATCAGTGAAATCATCATAAAGGTGTTATCTTCAGATTTGTTACTGGAATTTTTTCATAGTAACCCTACTGTTACAATTATTAGGCACAAAAAGTAGCCCTAAAATGAAAACAAGCACCAAAATTGTGGGAAACACTGGGATGTGAGTTTTCTAGATTAAAAAAAAAAAATCTCCAAATGGTAGAGATCATCATTTTAATTTGGACGAGATGTCTTAAGGCAGATACTTGGCAACTTTTTAAAATATATTTCAGTGTCTTYTGAAATATCCCTGACGACTTTTTCATGATTTTCTACAAGTTGTCTGTTATTACTACTACTATTATTGTTGTTATACACTGGTAACGCCTTTCAGATATACCTCAAGGTACCTGGCACAGGAGTTGCAGCCTTCTTACAGTGCTTCATGGATGTTTGTAGTCACTTGCTTGGTATCAGTGGAAGAACTTTAATCTCTGCTAGTCAAGCCAGGAGCCTCCTTGTATAGGAGCAGAGTGAAGAGTAGTGTGAAAAGTAAGCAAAAAAATCCTGTGTGACAGAAATGTTATCGAATCTGGTTTTGGATTCCAGTGACTGTTGCTGTGTTCATGAGGAGTGAATGAAGGTTGGACAGCTTCCTGTCAGCTTCGGCATAAATCATGTTAGTATTGGTCTGCTTGTTTTCTGGTCTGTGATGCAACCCCTTTCCTGGGTGATTCACATTCAAGTGCCTGAATGGTCCCCAGGAGCTTCTGATCTCCCTCTACAGTGTAAACTGTCTTCTGTTTCCCGTATGAGAAACCCTAAGTCAGTATCTACATCACCCCGCCCGGCCTGGCTTCATTGCTGAAGTGATGAGGTTACTGAAGGGCCAAGGCTACTGGATGCTTTCTGTCACAGCACTGAGTTATATTAACAAATTTATACTGAAGATAATAGCTTCTTTTGTTGCTCCTCTTTTTAAGAGTAGACTTACTGTAAAAGCAAAGGACAAAATATAATTGAATTTCAGAATACAGTTAATATTGCAGGAGTTGAGATTAAAAAAGGTTTATGTTGCCGTTTGTGAAGACTTAAAAGATGTTTCAGTTCAGAGTTCGCTATTGAACGAGGATACAGACTCTGACAAATTCTRTTTTTAACAAGGGCAGGGTGCATGGCTGATGAGCTGTGTAAGTAAATGCATCTGAATGGGAAATACAGAGGTTCACTCTAGAAGTGGAAGTAATGATAYAGTCTAAAGAAGGAAATGGGAGAAAAAGAGGTTCATAACATCAAATTGAAAAGGAGCAGGAAAAAAGAGAAAGGGATAATTCTGGAGAGTACCAGAAATGCTTTGCTGACTGTGTAGGAAGAAGAAGTTGCTGCATCTGCTGCAGAAACTGTTTCTTACAGAAATGTTTTTGATATTCTCGTTTGTTTTMTCAGACACTTAACATGTGCAGTGCTGAATGTTTACACTTTAAAATASTACAGGTTTTCAGGTGAAGGTCTGTATGCCCTTTAAAGGGACATGTAGAATTTCTGTTAACCTCATCTAATTTGCAGGACAGTGAGTTACATCTGGTTAGTTACCATGTTAGTTACAGTCTCTAGCTACCTGTAGAAGTCAAGCAGATGTGTCAAATACTTCTACAGGAAAATTAATAGTAATAAAGATTTTCTTCTAAGATCCTTYCTGTGTGTGCAGGGGAAAATGTCTGAACAAAACCTTTTTGTCTAGTGATAATGGTCAACTTCTTAACGAATTCTCTTGGTGAACTCGTTGGATGGGAAAAATRTAGTTTTTAGGGGACTAGTTTTCCCAGATAAGAGAAGGAATGGCATATTGTGTTTCCACCTGGTTTTCTTCTCTACTTTTGTCTTTGGTTTTGATTCATTTTCAATCTCTACATCCTTCTAAAGAGAGGAATAACAAAATAAGCCTAGCTTGATAAATACTTACTGCAATAGTTGTTTCTTTTAATAATGGTATGCTTAGTTTTGATTAGAAGCAGCTCTGTGATTTGCTAGGTATTTTGTAGGTATTCTTATGGTTGTGGGAGACATACTATTAATTTTTTTTCTGAAATGAATTTAGAGCTTGAGATCAATGAAATTCTTGGCTTCATAGACGATAGGAAGCCTAGTTCATTTTATGGTTTTGTTTCTTGACAGAGTGCATCTGTGATGAAGATCCAATCTTCTCTATGACTACTACTAGATTTAATTGATTTTATTTGAAGAATTGAAACTCTACAATTCCAATATTTTAGCTTACACTGTCTTTAGTACTTCCTAATGATAGATGGTTTACTGTTTTTTTTGGTAGCATCTAATTTTTTAGGGAACAAGTACTGCTGACTTGGATCCATTATGATATTGAATCTTAAATTTTAATATTTTTTTTGACTGCTTTAATGCATCAGTGTAAATCTTACCAGTCAGAGTAGTTTAATCTTTCCTCTTGTAACCTGGAGTTCAGTCAACTTCTCAACACAGATTTAGATCAATAAACCTAAAACTGTAATGTCCTCAGTTAACCTGGTAAACATTTGAACAGCTTTGAAAATGTTTGTGTCGTAGGCATCCACTGAGGGCAAAAAAGAGGAAGATTCCTTTGTTTTGAGAAAGTAACTACTTGTGGAATATCTGTATTAAATACTGTTCTTGACTGATCAACAACTTCAGTGAATTCGTTGTATTTTCTGTGATATGAATATTTCTCTGTGAAGATTCACTTCATGATTTCTTATGGCATAAAGTATGCAAATAGACTTCTGAAAGTATTGTAATTGAAGAGAGATAAACAACCTCTATATGAGAGGGAGACAGAATTTCTGTTCAAGATTTTATTTGGAAGAACAACTTGGATTGCCCAAAGAATTTAATATAGTTTTTAATGAAGTAAAATGCTATCAGATTGTTTAGTGATAAGTGTATTAAAATGAGAAACTGAAGCCAGTACAAGTGATTGACTTTATCTTCATTCTGTGACGTGTCCACAGTCCTAAAAAAAAAAAAAAATATCACCTCTGAGTATCTGATTTTCCAAAGCCTTGGAAAGCCTTTTTTCTGCTTGGTGTTTTCCAGCTCCATCATATGTAGAAAATAACTTCCCCTCTTCTATTTTTTAAATTTTTTAATGTTCAACTTTTTGAATTCTGGTGATGAGGGATGGAAGCTGTGCTGTTCARTGCCACTAAAGTTTCCTCACTTTTCATAGCTTCAGTTCTGAGGTGATAGTTATGTCAAGCTCTTGGAGATTTGTGTTGAGAGCAAGAATGAAAGATGCTCTGCCTCAGGACTTGCAGTTTCATGAATGCTGTTATGGACCTTGAAGAGATGTGCTTTGTTTTTCACAATTTGAGGTGGGACTTAATTCCTCTCATATAATCTTTGAATTGGATATACTACCAGAGCTGCTGAAATTGAGTGGAGGAGCCAAGAGACTGCCTGTGAGGCGAGTGCTGTTGCAAAAGTACCTTCAGCTGTTGRTCTCTTCTGGTCTGACGTTGCATGTACTCTGCAGATGGCCCTATGTTCAGAGGGAGTACTACCTGCTTGGGGAATGTTTTGGGTGTCATTAAACTGTAAAGGTGTTGGTGGGTCTGGCCTAGAGAAGCTAGTAGAAGACAAACTATCTGTCTCATCCCTTCGTGTCTTCCTTTTCTGTTTTCTTTTGGACCTCCCCAGAACAAACCCAAACTGCAGGGTTTGATTTTTTTGAAATGTGCTGAGCTCCTYAAATCCTTGCCCCCTTGACTTGAGCCTCAAGTGGTTTAGCATTTATGAAAATTAAATCTTAAATCTTTTCAGCATTCAACAAAATGTGAACATGTTTCTTAGACCTGTAGGGAAAGAAAATGTTAATGTTGCTAGTACAGTTAACAAAAATAAAAACTGTGCAGCAAGGTCAGTGTGTGCAGGGGGGTGGAAATCATTCTGAATAGTCCTGAATGTCCCTCCCATTTATACTTTCTTTCAGCATTTGGCTTGTGCTATAAGTGTGTGCAGAATCACAGCCTTCATGATAATTCATGCTCTGTTTAGCTCAGTGACTGTTCTGGGAATCCTGCTTTCCTCCCAGTAGAAGTTGTAGACTGAGGTTTCCCAGCAACAGTGAAGATGTATGTGGTATTCATTATGGAACTGTGCCCATTAATGTTGTATTCTGTGTGAAAAGGTAGAGGGAGCAGAATACACAAATATACTGAGTAATGAATGTGCTAAGGATGCGCGTTGCCCTATTGGGCAATTATAAACCACAGGCCATTTTAACGGGTGCAGAGCAATCTTTCCTCGGGTCATGAGAGTAAGCGGTGGAGTGCATGAACAATGTTGAGTTTTGTCAGCTGCCATGAGAGCAGTGGCTTCYAAAATAGTACAAAGTGTAAACGTCTGGGGTTGTTCTGACATTAATTTTGTTGTCTATTWAAAAAAAAATATTCTGGTAAAAATMATCAGTTTCTGCATCACATAATTAGAAAAATGTAGAAATGGAAATTATAATTCTAGTTACATAAATAGAAAACTGGTTGCTGCTGAAAATGATCTTTTATATATATATATATATATATATATATATATATATATATATATATACACGCAGGGAAGAAAAATGTGTTTTTACTTTCAAGGTTATGTCTTTGGTTCCTGATCAGGGTTACTTGTCGGCTAGTGAGTCATAGGAAGAAACACATCTGCTCTCGCAGCGTTCTGGGAGCAGGTATTGTCATTTCTAATACAGTGATTATCTTCCGCGAGAACTGCAGAAGGAATTTCAAGGAGAGAAATTGTGYTTCAGTACCTTTAGAACTGTCCTGTGTGAGCTTTTTCTAGGAAGACTGACACTTACCTTCCTTCCCCCTGACTGTATGCAGAAGCATTACATTCCTGCCTTCTTTCTCTACTTCATAGCTCCTTGGGCAAGGGAGATGTGAACTTACCATAAAATGGGAAGCAGGATCTTGACAAATAAGTATACTGAAAATTTCTTTGCAAATCTTGCAGATCTGAAGAAGAAAAACTGCAAAATTTTGATACCTTTATTGAAGCATGCCTAGTAGAGAAAGTATGCCATATACAGAGTATTACAATGACAGTCTATTTACAGCCAAACTGAAAGAGTAATAGCTCCCTGCYCTAATCCAGGCTAGCCTTTAAAGAGGATGAGTCAGAAGGGAAAAATTGGGCAGTAGTTATACCAATGAATGTTAGGACATACTAACGTCTTACTGGCTCCTCTTTCGGCCCTAAAAGGGCACCTGTGCTCTTAAACGGAGGCTATGAGGCAATTATCACTTTTGTGCCAGTAAGGTGAAACTATCCGCTGAAACCTTTTGGAGTGGGTAGTACTTTGTGTTAGCTTCATAAGGGCGTGTAATAGATAATCTAGGTAAAWGTTAATTGTTTAAAAGTTGCATGCAAAATGCAGTCTTTTAAAATATTTTGTCATCATGTCTACTAATAGAGTAAGTTTCTAAGTAAGCCTTATCTGGTAATGGTAGATGGTGAATTTCCTCGTTAATTGCCTGCTTTCCCTTGGCTTTTCCGCCCTTGTCTCTGGAATGATGAATGAACCTTCAAGCGTGATCGTGCTCGGCAGAATCACCTGCAGAGCAACCATCAGGGTTCCTGTGGCAGTAAGAAGTGCCGGTAGCGCGGGTCTGGCATGCAGGAAGGGAAGTGGCAGGTCAGACAGCCTGAGATAAGGTCGACGGGACTGCCCGCTTTAGCCGGGCGTGCTTGGGCTCTCCGCGCAGGGCGAGGTGTCTGGGCTCTGGCCCGGTGCCCCTGCAGCCAGTAGATGTCCCCACAGAGCCGAGGGAGCCGGCTGTCCCCGCCTCTGTCGAGTTCAGCAGGAGCCTTCTCTGGCTTTTCCCACCAGAAAAGCAGAGGGAGACTTAAAAGGCGGTTGTGTTCTCACAAACAAGTTAACGTATGCCTAGATTTCTTTCCATCGATTCTATTCCAAAATCAAATCTCTTCAGAAAATCTATTCGTAAGTCTTTATCCTTCAATATGAGAAATATCTTTGAGATTATTTGTAGACTGGTGATGTAATTACAACACCCTTTTTCAGTTTATTGTTAGGATAGATTTTGTTTTATTGTTCTCCAGTTTGTGTGTGTCTGTATACACCAAAACATATTTTATTGATATAATTGTTACAGAAAGAGAARTTTTCTGAATGGTAATTTCATTATTTTGTCTGCCTTTGTCCAAATAAGCAGTTGTATTTGAAGTGGGATAGTCTTACATTTAGGTAGTCCACCTTGTAACCTCCAGCACAACCCACCCTGAGTTCACAAGTTTATTCTTTCATACAAGATTAAATTTTGCCTAAACATTTTAGGAGTAAAAGGCAACTGATTTGCTTTGGAACTTTACTGCGAAGTATAGCCATCTGTGATCTGACAGATCTTCTGGGACCGTAGCTTGCTACCTTTAAGTTGAAGAATACAGTGYATTTATCTGCAATGAAACTGAGTTCTTTCATATGGCAATTATTCCTGCTGAGGGCCGTGTGCAGGGGTATTCTGTCAGAACTTGCTGGTGCTTTAGGACGAAATACACTCCTTTATAAACAGCAAACAAGCAGAAGTGAGACATGTCTGCTTAAAGGTGCTGTATATGTTCCCATTCAAGAAGCTCTTTAATTTCCCGTGAAGTTGATCTTATGACAACAGTAGCTAGACCACTCTATATTTGTGTCAGCCATGGAATTAACCTTCTTAGAAACGTCCAGTTCTTATCTAGGCAGGAGGAGACAAGAAAACAGTTTTCCTGCCACACTTAATTGCTGKTTTTTTTTTCTGTAGAAATTCAGGGTGTCTTAGTCCTAATGTAACTTGCCACTGATTAATATCAATTTCTTCCTGTAATCCAGAAAAATCAARCTCCAGTCGGGCTTTTGAATCTAGCTTGAATATAGCAGCAGCAAAATGTTAAGTGTGCTGAGCTGATTATTCCGTTTATTCATCATGAATCCATTATTAACTAGTATAATTGTTGGGGCATGGAGTGATGTATCTGTCTTTTAAAAGTGAAGACATATATACAGCAAGTTCTTAGTTTTTTTTTTTCCCAGACATAACAGATCTTTATCTTAAGACTGATAGGTTTTCTAAGTAGTCGCCCAACACTGGAATGTTTTTCAATTGTAAATTTTACAGCATAGCTACACTTGAAACTTATGGGCTTTGTGTCTTCATGAAAGTGCTATAAAAAATAATTTTATGGCACTCTGCATGTTCTGTAAATGCATCACCCACAGTCTCCTGTTGCTTAAAAAAAATCATAATCCAAAATGATTTCGACCAGTATTTTTGGTATTCTGGTATGTTCTGAAGTATTATGAACTGGAAGAACACACAGATATGTTTGAGAGATGCTCAACRTTTTGTGCAGTTGTAAGTAGCAGTACAAGGAGGGGCTTGCCTCTTAGCCAAAGTGGGCATCACCTTTATTGTACTCTGCTTTGAATGTCAAGCTTTAGGCCTGCTGCTTTGGAGCTGCTGCAGTGTGAGTCACTTGGTATGGATTTATGAGTGGAGTGAGATGTGTGTGAGGTACAGCATGTCTCTTGGTGTGGAGCCTCTCGGACTCTCCAACAACCTCAAAAGTTGTCCCTGTTCTTGCCTCCCTCTCTCTTGTTACCCTGCTGTAAAAAGAAGTGAGGGGGAGATCCCCACCACCCCTGAGAATATCTCAGGAGGTGAACCCATTTCCTCCATTCATTATTGTTAGTGTTTTTCCTTTACAWTTTTCTTGTAAGCTATACTGGTTTGTCACAGCTTGTACGTGGTAAAACTTTTTCACAATTGCTTCTTTTTTTGATAAGATTTCTGACCATGCAGCAGGGTAGCGCTTGGCAGGTGATGGTTATGGGAATTGTAGCAAGCCAAGGACAGAGTTAAAACAGGTGGGCAGGCTCTGCATGTCTGGAGAGCTTGACGGGTGAAGAAAGGGTAAAAGGTTGCCAAGGGAGCAGTTTAATGCCTGGGTGTGTGCTTCTGCTGGCTCTTTTGGGGTAGRTAATATGAACTTGAATGTGCCCCTCTGGATGTTGAGGATTCTTGTCAAAGAAGTAGCGTGTAAGATTGGAATGCATGTGGCTTATCCGTCATTGACATTGGTTGGGAAAACCTTCTCTCTGCCTATGATGATACGGGAGTGAAAGTGAACCAAAAGGTATGCGGACAGTCTAGACAGCTGCACTGCTATGCAGTCTCCATGCCAAGACTGCAGGCTTTGGCTTACTTTATTTTAGATGGATTTGTATAAAATATGTGGCAAAATAAACAGAACTCTGCAGAAACCCATAGGAGGGTAAGGAAGAAAACATGTCTTTAAAATCTGTAGGCTCTTCAGTAACTTTCAGTTGCCTGAGCAGGACAGCAGATCTCATAATTCTACATGTTGGCTCAAAGCTAAAAGTACTAATGAAAGTGAGACAGAAAAATGAACCTTCTGCTTCCACCAAGTTCCTAGTGATAAAATTAAAGTTTATTTCTTTGGAAAGAGACCTCAGTTTAACTTGCATCCACTTGCTATTGGCTGGCCTTGAGGAGGGTGGGAAGTGCAGGGGGAGGGAAGAGCATGTGTGCGTAAGCAGTATGCACTCTGATGGAGACTGAAGGTGGCAGTTTGAAAGGGTGGTTATGTTTTCCTGAAACTTAAATATGAGGAAAAAATGGAGAGCTTGCATTATTTGGCAAGCCCATCATTCTGAAGTACTAAAATTAGGGAGAGGCAGACATAAGATAGGTTAACAAGTTTTTTCCATGTTTTAAATTACCCAGTATATTGAGAAGATGCAGAAGAGCTGCTTTTACTGCAGTATGTTTGCAATTTGCTGTGTGGAAATTTACCTTATATCTAAGAAAATTATTTCTCAGGTGTGTTTAATGATGCATATTGAAAGATCATCAATGAACCATGTAACACACACAGTCCAGGCTGACTGATGCCAAATTTCAGGAATTGACAAACATTCAGTTATTGTTTTAGAGGGATTTTTTTTCTGCTGGGTGGTCAGTGAGCAGCTGTACTAAGATGATCAGCAGTAAGGAAGAACAGAAAGAACATGGAAACATTTTCTGTGGACTTCTGTTTTGGGGAGTGTCTATCACAGCACATACCTTGCTTGACGTACTTTGTCTTGAAACTGTTTATCTATGGTCTGCAAGTAAGGGTGAAAAACTTGTTCCACACTGTGTGCCATGTATTGATGCTCACTTTCTTACAATTGTACTATAATTTATTTTGTTTGAAAATCGGGAAAATAGTTCTTAGGTTCTGTAGAGTGTGGTGACACTGAGCTAGTGTGCTTGTGGTTTCTGTGGGCTAGGCAAGTCACAAGTCCTGTCTGCTAGCAAGAGGGAGAATGAGGAAGAATTGGAGTGGAAGCCTATTCCCAGCTGTTTTCTCTCCCTATTTCTTCTAACAGTGTTAACTTTTTCTTTGAGATGTAGCTAACTGCATGTTGCTTTCTGGATACTTCTAGACAACAGCTGTTCCAGTTGGTCATGGATACTCCAGTCATTTCTTCTCCATTGGCCTGTAGCAGACGATCAACTGGCAAAAGCCATGTTAGAAGTCCTGTGGCTTGGCCAGTTAAAACTGGCCAAAAAGAAGAGGTACCAGTGATTGATGGTTTCTTGAAAAAGGAAAAYGTTCGCACTCCAGCAAAGACAGATGGACTTGCAGAAACAGATGGGAAGGTTTGCAAAACTGAGAACCACTATAACCTTTGCAGCAGTTCTCCAGAGGCTTGTGGTAAAGACGRTGAAGTGGGATCAGGAAAGAGTCCAGTGTGTGCCAAAAATCATGAAGAACCTTCTACATCTATGGCAAAATTAGTTAAGAAAGGTGAGATGCTTTATTTTTTTGTTTCATCCTGTTCTTTTCCCTGAGTCCTTGTTATTGGCTGGCTATATGCATCAGAGAACCATCAATATATGGCATTCATCTCATTTTTCTGCAATATTCTGATCTGCCAGTTAAAGTATTGATATTTTCAGGTGCGTCCTCTTTAACTGGGCTGTGTTTCATTCAGATGGCTGGATGTTTGTGTGAAATAGTTGCCTGTCTCACATAAGCAGTTATGTTACAAGCATATTCTTGATGAAGAAGTTTGGGTTGATGCCAAGCAAATAAGTGGAGTTCAACTCTTAGATTCCTTTGTTTWTAGTAACAACTCTAACCAGTGGTTACACAACAGGCTTACTCAGTAGAAAATAAAGTCATTTTCTCTTCTCTTTCCCCTTAATGGTTAGACAGACAATATCGTCGTTCATTCTGTTCTCATATTCTCAAGTAATCGGAAGCAAGCTAATTTTATAGTGTTTGTTATTTGAGTGATATATATACAATCAAAATCATAGAATCAGTAAGGTTGGAAGGGACCTCTGGAGATCATCTGGTCCAACCCCCTGCTCAAGCAGGTCAAATTGAAGTCATCATGGTTTCAAATTTGTTAATAGTTTTGTTCATACGCTCTCCTGGAGACAGTCTCTGTTTTATTCTTCCATAATTGTCCAGAGTTAAAATTAGTTTCAGCTTCTCATATTTCAAAATAAATAATAAAATGACAGAATCCTGTTTTGTGACATCATCCCATTGAGTCAATAAAAAAACCTAAATTAGGTAAGACAGTGGACCACATCAGAGTAAAATATTGATTGCTATGAACTAATGTTCATATTTATCCTTTAAAATTTTTGTTTAACTACTTAATAGACTGGAACTCTGAAGTTCATATCTATTAATTATCTGGGTAAATACTCATTAAAGATGTAATACAGGTGTAATCTGAAAGTAGCCATATAAATGTAGCATCTGCTTAGCCAAAAGATCTGTCCTCTCGTTCTATGCAGACTTGCTCACATTAATAATTTAAAACTAATATGAAATTTTACCTCTCATTTACTCTTGAGCACTTGATCACCATTTTATGACCTTATTAAATTCTCTGGTATGTATTACATTGAAATTATTTCAACTAGAAAAAAAAAAAAGGTCAAACAATGTAAGCCAGGGTCCCAAAGTGAGGCAGTGATGAAGCTTTTCTAGCAAGTTTTACACACCTTTTGCTTTAAATATTGAAATKTAAACTTTAAAATGAGTATGAGGCATAGCTGGATCACCATATTCCTATGAGATTTTGTTAACTGACTCATATACTGACAATCTTTTTAAGAGCCATAAAGTGGGAACATCATGCTAAAATGAATAAAGTTTGTGCTATACTCTCTCATCAGAATAAAACAAGTTCCTTTATTTAGGAGTGAAATACTACAAAAGTGAGAAGTTGTCACAGAAATACACTTATTCTTACGTTTATATTAATCCTTAGATTTCTATATAATATGTATGTTATTCTGCATTTGTGTTAGAGGTTTCTTTCCATCTTACTGTGGACAGAAGACAAGATACGTTCTTATATACTATTTTTACTCCAGAATATTTATTCACCTTTATATAACTGCTAAGAACGAAGACTCTAGTTAGATGTGCCAGATCCTTTTAAAAAAAAAAGAGATCTGGAAATTCAGGTTTTTGTTTTCTTCAATCAACAATTAATACTTTTCACATGAGAACACTTGATTTTGCTTTAATGTATGTGTTAGTAAAAGTATTCTCCTTTGCTTTCAGTGGATTGCCCTGTTTGTGGGGTTACTATTCCAGAACAATATATAAACAAACATTTAGATAGCTGCTTGGCAAGAGAAGAGAAGAAAGACAGCCTCAGAAGGTAAGAAACTTAACTTTAAAAACTTAAGTGCATCTGACCACTTTTTTGTACTGCCAAAATAAGAAATACTAGTTGATGAGTTATAATATAGTGGCTTATATTTGTTTTTTGGTTACCTGCTATGTAAATTGCTTTGAGATCACTGTATAARTGTGATAGTGGTCATCTTCCTCTCTCAAAAAGTATGTGCATCAGCAAAAGGATTACTTTTTGACTTTCAGTGGTGAGAAAACACTGGATTATGTTTTGAAGTGTTTGATGTTAAATAGGTAATAAAATCTAGTCTGTACATTGTCATCTTATTTCTGTTCACTACCATTAAAATTGTGTTCAGGTAACACTTATTCCTGCTTTTCACTTGGTGAGAAGGGATCTGTACTTCTGGTCTTTCCATAAAATGTATTTTAAAGCTGTAGAAGACAAGATTAGCTACTTAAGGGCAGAGGAGAGGGACAGTCCCCCGATTCAGATAGGTCAAAGGAAAATTCTTTCTCTAGCTGTCAAGTTAAAAGATAAAAATTGCACCTTACTCTGCTTGCTGTAGTGGTTCTTAAGTTCCCCCAGGAAAACTTCTTTCTTTAAGGTCTCAGTTTTYGTAAGATTAATGCATGTCATTGACTTTATGCCTCCGACTTTAGAATTTGTTAGGGTTGCCACATTCACATCAGAACTGTGGACTTCTTTCTTTCACTTACTAGTGTAAATTTAGACCATTATTACTTTTAACTGATCAGACTTGAACTGCGAAGGACGCTTGCTGCATGTAGTTTTAATTCATACTTGTATTTCTAAGTCCCCTAACCTTAAATTGCATAGTAATTTTATGTTAAAGTTCTTATTTTGCCCATTTGTGCTTAGAGTGAAATCTATAAGTTAAAGGATTTTGAAGATCAGTAAGTGGTAAATTGATATAGAAGTCTTAAGCTATGCTATTTTAATCTTCATTGGGATTATTTTTTTGTTTCTTCTTTTCTTAATGAATAGAAATGAAAGCCAGATTGATCTTTATCAAGATTATGTCCCTAATAGGATTTAGTATTTTGCTTATTTAGCTGGACTTTTTGGTTCTTAAGATAGTATTTTGCATATTTCTCCTGAGGGATTGGCTGCTGTGCATTAAACATGACTTTGGCAATGTGTTTATTTTTTAACAGTGTTTGGGTTTTAGTAACAGCCCATCTATAGTTCTTCTCTAAGGTTTTTAACTCTGCTTAGTCTCAAATCAGGAGCATGTGGCATGCTATGCTAACAGTTGAGCAGTATTTCAGTGGAATTGATCATTTAGTTCCCCAAATTGCAACAGGATGAATTATAACAGGTAAGCATATGTTTACAGATAACTCTGCATTTCTCTAAGATGAATGAAAATACTAAGATTCAAAATTGTTGTGAATGGTTTTCATGTAGCTGTCTGCCCCTAAAGCTGTCACCTGTCTTCTAGGTGCTGCTGCTGATGAATTTCAGTAAAAGTACAACTTCTTCAGGACTTATAAAGCTCTCATTGAATAATTAAATCTTTATAATTTCCCCCAAAGAATCTGAAAAAACTCTTCCTTAAAAGAGTACTGTGGAAAAGCATCTTTCTTTTTGCCAGCTGTTCATACAGGGGCTATGTGGGAGTAAACTAATGAAAATGCTTAAGTCTTTTATTTTAAATTTATTTCCACCATGATAAGCAAAATTGCTGAATACAATTTTCAAGTCTCTTGTTCTCACAATAGAGACAGCATGTCTGTTAATGTCTTTTTAATTCAGAGCAGTGCAGCTTAAGTTCATTTTGCCTCAGGAAGAAAGTGTCTGTAATTAAGTGCTGTTCTTCTGTAACTAACAAGAGGTTATTTAAGTTGAAGGTGAGTGAGAGAGTAGATGGATTTTGGTACCTTGTTGACTACTTTGGTTATATTTCACCAGGAGAGGTAGGGAAGGTTGAGATAAAGAAACTGTGCTGCTAATTGTAGATAGCAAAAGTTATAGCACGACTTGAATTTTCTATGGCAGTTCCCTGTAATTAAGAAACTTTCCCTTGCACTGTGAGGAAGGCTGATTGCTTTTGACATATGGCACTGTGAGGGAGTAAACTTTGGTTTTGGATGTTGCTCATCTGAGAGCACTGTTAATTCTCTTTAATGTCACTTTCTGCATTACCAAGCTATCCTTCTGCTAGATGGGAACTACAAATGTGCTTTCTGGTACATGACTGTCTTCCTCAGTCATTTGCCCGGAAAGCTGAAAAATTTTCTAATTAATGTTCTAGGTTGCAATTTAAAACCTCATCAAGTAGTTCAGATAAGGTACAGCCAATATTTGGGTGGAAAAACAAGCATCTCGGGCATCTGTGAATAAAGCACACTTTTTGAATTCAGACTGAACGCAGGCTTGATCCTACTGAACATTAGTGCTGTTTGATGTGATTCTGAAGGCTTTGCTGGAGTTACTAAAAACTGTCATAGTACTAATTACATGAGAAGTAGTTTACACACAATTTTCTAAAGAAAATCAGACTTGACTGATTATTTTCTACACATTTAAAATGTTCCTTGTATTAGATGGAAAAAGTGTTCTAGACCTGTTGCTGTTGCGTGTCCCCTGCAGTGTGTAATGTTATGTGTCTGTCATGACTGCATCTCTGATCTGATTCTTTGAAGCATTTCTTATCCAAAGTGAAAGAAATACCCTGTAAAAATAAAAGTCAATGTTTGGATTCTTGCTAAAAGTATTAGTTAGAAAGCCTCACCAAAATACCCTGTTTGTTTCCTCTTCCTTTTCCAGTTCTGGTCACAAAAGGAAGACTATGTCGAAAGTTGTTTACAACTTACTCTCTGATCGTGATTTGAAGAAGAAACTAAAGGAGCAGGGACTGTCTACCCATGGCACCCGGCAGCAGCTCGTTAAACGGCACCAGGAATTTGTGCACATGTATAATGCGCAGTGTGATTCTCTCAATCCCAAATCGGGTAAGTTATAAATTCTAGGAAAGTTAGGAAAGTAGTCGTCATCATCACTATTTGTATGTGTTTTTTTCCTTCTGGTATTCTAAGAATAGGAGAAAGGTTGGCTTGAATATCTGGGAACACTGGAGCTGGAAGAATTTATCTTCAGAKTTATATAAATCATGAATAATGTAAAAAAGGAAATTTAATGAAATCCAGAAGTATATTGCTGTACTCTGGAAGTATCTGGGAAACACATACTTTTTTTTTWWAAAATATTTTTTTAATTAACACACGTTTCCTCCTTCCTGTATTAAAATGCTTTCTGGTTTATTGAACCTGTTCCAAAAAATGTATTGTGGTTTTATTCACTTTGCATTTTAATGGGTATCTCCAAATTAAGCTCTAAGACGCATAGTTTAAAAAAAAAAGAAATTGGAAATACCTGAGGTTCTTAGTAAGTGAATTGATWATTAATTTTTTTGGTTTTGCATTTGTCCTCCTTCTGTACACTGAATCATTTATATATTTTTATTGGATTTAATTTGAAAATCAGGTTTCTTTTTTTGAGCTGATGGTTAAGTGCAAAAATAAATAAAAATGTCTTACTGCAGAGACTTTTTATATCCATTTAGATGTTTGGCAGCAATATTTTATATTTAAACTCAGACTGTACCTAGCACTAAACAGGTCATTATATGTGAAAAGTGGATTGTGTTTTAGTGTCTAATGCGACTGCAGTATAAAGTTCCTTCAAACAGCAGTTTATGGTTTGCATGTTTAATTCTTGGAAAGTGCCAGGGCTGGTTCATGAAGGATGAAGTCTGAGAGGGATGTTTGTGCTGCCTGGATTTGTAGGYGACACAGCCATTTTTAAATTCCAGATAGCAAGTATGCTAGAGGGAGAACTGTCCCAGTTAATCTCACTATATTCCATTTTATGCAAGCTGAATACATGCATCTTTTTAAAGATGTCATTTGCCTTTGCCATCTTTCAATTCAGTTCTATAGGTATTAGAAATAACACAAATATGTGTGCGTGCGCATGTGAGAGACATCAGTTTGCCATAMACTTCAAATCAAAGAAAATAATGTAACCATAAATTTTGAGTCCTTTAAAAGGGATTTCTACCAGGATACTGCTCTCCTTGTTGCTACAGAGCTGTTACCCTCCTAAAGAAGCTCTCACATAGCAGATACTGTATTTTCTGCACTGATTCAAGACAGCTTGCTGTCTACAAGCTCTGTAGCCTTAGATGACTGACCTGCTATATGTCAGTGCTCTTGCTAGCAAGAGCTGAAGGGATAAAAATTTTCCCGCTGAATAGATGAGGATTAAGTCTTGTACTTCACCCTCTTATTTTTTTTAATCTCATATTTACAGAGACTCTAAATTCTGAAGTTAATAGGTTTAACATTTCTTCCAAAAGTTGTTAGCAATTCTGAATGTGTTGAAGGACTCRAAGTGGTTTGGCCTGGGTGGGCTTTTGGCCTCCCTGGCAGCAGAGCTCCTGGAGCTGCGTGAAATGCCAGTCCAGCGCAGGCAGTCGTATGTAATGAGTTGGGAGCTGAAACCACTTTTTGCACAGCAGGGCTTAGCACCTCTGTGGATAAGATAGCAAACCCACTGCTTGTACACAGCTTAATTTTACATGTGTTAATTGCTGCTTATGTGCAAAAGGACTACTTTGTGGGGGAGGGAGTAGTCTTTGAGGAGACTTCCAAATCTGAACACYGAACCAGCCGCTCGGGCCAGGCACTCACTGCCTAGCAAATAGAACAGCATAGCGTTTTTCTGAAGTGATTGTCAAAGTTCAGGTGGTAGCTCCATGCTTCTATGGCCTGTGTGATCAGTGTTCACAAATGCTGAAGAGCCGCAACTGCTGCTGTGGTGTTRGAAAAATAAAGTCAATTTTTGGTGTTCAACTTTACAAAACGGGCAAAACCACCAGATGCASTGCTGCTTTAAAATCAAGTCGGTGACTGAGGAATATAAAGATGAATTGAGTAGTCAAAGTTTAGGCTCCTGATTTTTCAAATCTTGACCTTACTTGCCAGCTCTGGGCTTGACTTTTGGGCCTGAGTGTATGAGAAAAGCGAGTTTATAACCAGAACTATTTGCTTTTTTCATTTTGCTCCTCTTTTAAGAACTTGAACAGGAACTAGAAGAGGTTACGTGCCCCTAAGTGATTTAGGTACCAAGTACAGCTGCTTTGTTTGTGTCCTAATCACTCTTGAAAATAAACAGATGCCGTAAACTGTTCCCTAGGGCTTCAGGAAGACTCTGTGGTGAGAACCAGCATATGCAGCTAAGATGGGTGTTTGATTTCAGCAAGTTTACTGCAATGACAGAAGCTTAGCAAATTCACTGTTTACGTGTGCATGAACAGCACTGGTGTCAGGATTTCAGCGCCAGCGTTACGTACGTTAAGCTCGGAAGTGGGGTTGAGCGCAGTAAGGAGCGGGCCTCTCCCGGCCCCTCCGAGGCCGCGGAGGGACGCGGGCRTCCCAGGCTAACCGGGAGCGGAGCCGCCTCCGACGAGAGGGACG
This sequence comes from Rhea americana, assembly GCF_003343005.1. Classification (NCBI taxonomy): domain Eukaryota; kingdom Metazoa; phylum Chordata; class Aves; order Rheiformes; family Rheidae; genus Rhea; species Rhea americana. Next base: position 101,974 of record NW_028186408.1, on the reverse strand, counting down.
AGCGGCCCTGGGCTGGGGGAGCCCGCGCGGGAGGCGGCGCTGGCGGCACCGCGGCCTGGCCGGCCTGGCCTGGCCTGCTCGGGCTGCGCTGAACTGAAGCTCTGTGGTGTGTGCGTCCTCCCTTCGATTTTTAACATCCGCGGTGTTACTCTTTCCTAGAAATGATTCTTCACTTAATAAAATAGTACAAGATCCCTGTCTGCGTAGTTGATCCCAGCTAGCTAAATGAATGGATTTACGGTAGTACAGTGAGCTTTAGCTAGCGTCCCATAAACGATGCAGAACTTTATTAAGCTCCAGCTCAAAACCTTTCTATAAAGGATGAGTTATTGGGCTAAGACACATGCTGGAGACATTCATTTTGAATGGTAGCAGTGAACCTGAGGCAACTATAAAATAAGAATAGCTGAGCTTCTGAAGAAGCTTAAATGCCAAATTCCTGGATTTTGCTTTGAGTAAGTTTTATTCCTTCACAGCTCAAGAGGCTTTTTTTTTTCCCCCCCACTCTAGTTACTTCACTGTATAGTGAAAGTATTTGTTTTAATAAATACACATAGCTATGTAATGGTTCTGTAAAAACAATTAAGGGTAGGAAGCTATTAGTAAATAAATGTCAAAGTAAACCAAGCAGTGTCCTGCGTAGCTGTAGTTTTATTTAAAATGTTAACAAACCCAGTTATGTCTGAGGTGTCTGCCTCAACTATTATAGTGAGTTGTAATTGGTACATCTTTGGACTATGAGTTTTGGACATAAGCCTGTGCACAGTTTTGTTTTGCCTTGGAATGTAGTCCTTGGAGGTGTTYTTAAAAAATATATATAAATAGCACTCAATTGTTTATCTCTTCTTTAAGTGTGTTGTAAAATTGAAACTTTTATAAAAGACATGCCTGTAAGTCACAGAATCACTATAATATGTTAGTATAAGATTTGGAGGAAATAAGACTCCGTCTTTCCATGAGATTAATACCGAGCAAAAGTAAGAGCAAGGGCGCGGGAGTGGCTGAGCGCCAGCTGCAGGCTGCCCTGCGCAGCTTCCCGCCAGGCACCTCCGCCAAGGCCCCGGCCTCCCGACCCTGCCTGCTGCTCCCCTCTTGCACGCTGCCGCCGCGGCCAGCTCTTCCAAGTTAAAGTGGTTTTTCCGCCTTAACAAAGGTCCCCTAGGCACTGGCGTTAGACCATTCAGTTTGTTCTGGCTTGCAATATGAGCCTGAGCTTTGACTGTTGGAAAGCTAATGCTGTTCGTCCCTTCGCAATTTAAGCTCACGGTAGGCAGTTCCATTTAGTACTACCAACTACTGTTTTAGTAATCTGTTTCTTGTGTTTTCAAACAGTTGCAGAGATTGTTAAAGAGCTGGAAAAGAATGAGAAGATTCGAGTTCAGCTTGAATTTAATAAACCTGGTGAAAATGTAAGCTGATTTCACTTTGCTTCTAAAGTGAAGGGGAGAAATTGCAGAGTGGGCACTAAGCATGTCTACCTATCATTTTATTAWGGGAATTTGTAGATTCCCAGATTGTATGTTGGAATTGGTGTACCATCTTATCAACATGGTTTTCTCATTCTGCTCATTTATGGGCAGTTCTTAGCATGCTGTTGTTGTTTCTGTGTCTGAACCATTTAAGTAGAAGCATTTTTTTTTTGACTGCACTGAAAATTTTTGAGAAATCTTCCCCTTGGTCATGTTGCAGGATTTTGACCCTTCATGGTAGTGTGGGGAATATTTTGCTTCCTAGAACTCTCTGGGATTTATCTAACAAATTCATTGCTTGGGTATTAGCAATAGCTCCTGTTCTTTTCCCATGATGCATGATACTTTTGTCTCTTCTATGTTTGCACAGTATTAGGGAGTATTTTATAGTATACACATGCTGAGTGTAATGTGAAGTGGCTAGGCTTACTTCTGGTGTCTTTTGTGAAAGCAAAGCAAAGCAGCATATATATGTACTTTTAAAGATATATTATCTGTGAGTGAGACAGAGCTTGGGGGGGGAAATGGACAGTTGATCCTTCTTCCAATTTTAAGTCTTTCATTTTAAAATATGCAGCTTTATCATCTTTTCCCTCTGTAAATAAACATTTGTGTGATTTCTGTAGAGCTTGACCTTTACAAAAGACCAGACAGAGAAAGAAATAGATGAGGTCCACGCTGATTATCGTAAGTAACATACAAGTGTTCACTTCGTTTTCCTTATAAATTCACCTTATCTTTACTTTGTACTAAAATACTTTTAATTTTTGGGGGGCGTTTATGTTTCCTCATTTAATAAATGAAAGTGGAGGTACTCTTGTTTGGCCTGAAACTTCCTCTTTGAAACTCAATCTGTGTTAAATACTGACTTTTGATAAAACTTGCTGCCAAGGCTGAGTAAGATTGAGAAGGAAGTTGACTGCTTCCTGAATGCATCTCTATTCATGCACTTTTCTCCTTAATGGTCCTCCTATATACTAATTGGATGTAAGGAACAAGAAAGTAGAGTTTATCTGCCCTCTGCATTGGGTATGCAATACACGATTATATGGCTTCATCTGAAATCCGCCAGCAGAAATAAGGAACAGAACTTTTCTGAAGGGACTTGCTGTGACTCAACTGATGTTTTACATCCAGGCCAATGATATCAACTCTAGTTAACTGGCTGTTGGCTGTCACTTGGAGAAACGCTGTGTGTTTCGTGCTCTGTGTAAGACTCTTCCATGTGACTCTTATGATGCAACTTTCGGAGTACCGAGCAGCAGCTGTGACTACAGTGAAAGCCGATCCTGCTTCACTCGTGTGATTTCACCCTTGTTTGCCCCATATTTTTCAGTGCATCTTCTGAGTGTAACCCCTGAATTACTTGGAGAGGTTTATRTGAATTGATTCATTATTTTGCTCCTTCTACTTTGTTAAAATTCTGTGCTTGCAGCAGGTGAATATCTATATGAATTATGACACTGAAAAAAGAAGCATCTTTCCTGCTGTTGTGTGTCCCTGTGAACAATGGCAGGTGCTTCAGAGGGCTTTTTTTATATGCGTAGAGCTTTTTCAACTTCAGATTTTATATTGTTTTTTCTCTTCTGGGCTTCTGGGCACTATATGACTTCTACCTGGCAGGCAGTTTTCAGATTTGGAGAATGACTGTAATACAGGGACAAAGACTGGAGTTGGCTAATAAACCCTCAAGACATACTAGGCTGGTCCAGATACAGCTGACTTGCTCCAGAGGGAGCATCTTGGGGCTGGCAAGGCTTGTGCTGAGGTGGAGCTGACTAGATCCTGCAAACACGAGCTATTTCAGCCCGAGACTCCCTAATACAGCCATTAATACACCATCAACATGGATATTGTTTTTTTTTCCATTAATCAGGATATTCCCTCTTCCCTTTTGCTCTTAAAGATTTAATACACGATTTATTTTAAATGCACTTACATTCTGGTGATTGGTCTCATCCTGTACCAGATATGTTTGTATAAATTTAATCTCTTTCCCTCACTTTTCTAGGTTTACCTTACAGTGCAGAATGATATAAACTGACAAACAACGTATCCAAAGCGATTCATATTTAATATGACTCTTCTAAAGAACTTCATGGCTGTGTTAGCTTCATCAATTGTGTTTTTACATTTCTACAGTTGTCAAAGTGGTCCTTATCTCTAAAAGTTATTTGAAATGTGCCAAAAATGCTTTTTCCRTATATTATTTGTATACTGTGATTCTGAAATCATTCAGTGTTTCACAGTGCGCCTCCCACTCCTCCTCTCCCCATGAACTTGCGTGTCTTCCTTGCCTTCCTGTATCTTCTGTAACTTTCCCTTCTCATCTGGCTCTTTGACTGCAAAGGGATCTTTTAAAAAAAGAGAGAACTCTGCTTTTTTTGTTGATGTTTTTTCCTTCATCCYGGACAGTCAGTTGGGTTTCAGTGCAAACCTTGTGCGATTTTAAAAAAATAATTATTTTTTTACCTTGAGCCTGGTCTGTCCTAGAGACCGGGATAATGCTGGTTAAATATGCTTCTGCCATTATGGAATAACAGGTAATATTTGTTCCATGAAGTCTAATCAGAATGATTGATTTAAGGGAAGAGGGGAATAAGAAACAAAAAATAATTAAAAAGAAAATATTGTGGTGGGAGCTATCGTTCAATGATACAATTTTTTGTTTTACAACATAGAACTGATTCCTGCTTAACTTAACCCTGGGAAAGCATAATATTTTAAACTATCTTTCACCTTACCTTGTACTTTAACTCAGAATTGTTTTCTCTTTCTGTATGGAAAACCAGTGCTTTATGGTTAGTTTAGAAGCAGAGATTCTTGTGAGAGTTAAAGACTGAAAGACTTACACCCTTTTTAAGTAATTTAGTGAAGAAACTACTAATGTAAATTATATGTAAAATGTTTTTTGCAGCTGTTTTTTCTTAATCCTCTTTGTGTGTTTGTGCCACAGATTTAAAAGCAGAATAGCATTAATCCACACACAGCTCTCTAGTCTTGTCTTTTGATTCACAATTTCTTTCTTATTGTTACCCAGTCATCTCACTTCTCTGCTCGAACACAATAGTTGGACATATAATACTAAAACAATATTCAAGGAACRTTAAACTGTTCTGCTTTAAACCACAGAGGAGCAAAGGAATGAAGGGACAACTTGTTCTGATTTTTAGGGATGTTTTAAAATCTGCAATATAGTCATATTTCYTTTGTTTTCTTGTGTTGCTTTAGGCATATAAATAATTTCATAATGCAGCTGGATTTAACCTAATTGATTTTAGTTGAGATATACCTATGTCTGTAAAGGCTAAATAACGGCCTGAATCTGTAGCAGGTTTTTYCCTTTCTTTTTATTGCTGTTCTTAAGTGTACACACGCTGTTCCAGGCTTTGAATCTTAGGTGTTCTCCTATAATTCCAAGTAACTGCTTAATAGTTATTCTCTTACCATATAGAAATCTCTAGCAATATAATGCACAGAAATATGAAATAGTTTAGAGCTAATCAATGCCTGATTGAATAATGTTTCCCATAAGGCTTTAGTAGCTCTAAACAAATTAATAGTATTTTTATTTTGGATATGCAGAAGTTCTTTGTAAAACTGAATCCTTGCTTGTGTTCGCATCACAGCCTTGTAAGTTACCTGCTTACCCAAGGGGGAAACATGGAAGCAGTAGCCCTTGTAAGCCAGCTTTATRAAAGAATGCTTTATATTGCTAACAGATAACACAAATCCTTTATGTTCTTCCTTTTATTTTCTTGAGCTCCACTTTATCCTTTTTAGAACAAAAAGATACTAAATAACAATTTTTCAAAATTGGTTATCTTACTCAATTTGTATCGTTAAAAGAACTTGCAGTTTCAAAATTATTAAAGGAATCCCCAAGTGAATAAAGTAGCCTCAGACACTTAATTGAACATTTAAAAGTCTTAGAAAATTTGATTAAAATATTAAGATTAATAGAAACATCCATGCTTCAAAACTATTGAAATATGATGACCAAAGAAGTAAATGTTAACTACTGTCAGCAAATTATATCTGTTAGAAGCAATAGGGCAAACGTAAGTATGCAGCAAGAATTGTACATTAAAATTAGAGGATGGTTAGAGGTTAAAAACTTCTATACCATGCCTTCTTAGCTATAGCACAGAGGAACTTTAAAAAGCTTTAATGTACAATGAAGTTTTAATTTTTCCTTTTAACTTACAGCATTTCAACCCTTTGTCTCTAATTTGCAGCTGAGTTCCACCAGAAGTCAGTGAACATTAAGTTCTGTGAACTTAAAATCCCCAAATCTGTATGCTGTATATGGTTGTGTACTTCCACGTGAAGCATAAGAGACAGTGGAACTGCCTAACAACCTGTCTGAAAAGCTAGATTAAAAAAAAAATGTAATAAGGACCCATTTCTCTTATCTTCATTACAGTTTTGCAGGCTTTTGGCAAATTGCGAATTGCACTGTGTTGGTGGTGTCTTCTCTACATAAGTCAAGAGTTTTTTGAAAGAACTCCACTTGAGTAGCTACCAGGGCCTGTACCTTAAAGGTACAATTAAAAAAAGAAAAGAAAAGAAAAGAAAAGCATTGTCCCATTTACGTTATGTTCCTCTTGAATCTACTTTTTTTCCTGGTCAAACCTCTTTTTAAAAATTTTTTAAAAAAATCTATAGAGAAATAAATTAGTTTAAAGGAATGTTTTTTCTGCTGTTCTTTCTGCTTATAAATATTTCAGCTTGCAATATGATTCAAGGACTTGCTGATTTGTATCTTGTGTTTTAAATATTTGTAGTTGAGTCTGCAGCAGTTTTATTACTGGACTTAGCTTAAAAGAAGAAAAAAAAAGTGCAYGATATGAAGCTTCAGCACAGACCTGTTTTACATTGTATATGAATAGTGGCTTGTTTTGTCAGGACATTTCTTTTTAAAGTTAAAAGCTTTGTAGTTGCACCATAAAACAACAAAAATAGTAATACCGACATGTGGAAAAAATGATGTACCAAAGGAATTATGTAATAGATGTGCAGTGGTTGAAATACAAGCATCTTGGACAAGAATTTTCTTTTTATTGGAAACTGTTGACCTTCTGTGGTGTGTTCAGCTATTTGAAGAGAGGGGAATCACTTTTAAACTGTATGTGGGAAAATTATTTTAAATTGGTTTCCTTCTGTGGGCCAGAAGTTAGTATCATTTTATCTTGGCTCTTCTCCACCTTGCCCGTTAGCAGAGCAAAATGTAAATCCCTGGTGAGATGTGTGCCTGTGCTGCAGGAACGTGCTGTAGCGGGAGGCGGCGGTGTCATGGCTTTGCTCATCTCTAGCCCGTAGTTCTCATCTGTTCCATGTATTCCCCTTCACTCGTTTGCTCTTTCTCCGTGCAGGGACCTGTGTTAGTCTTTCTGCAAGTATAATCAGGGCAGCGTGTGTATGGCTTGTACAAARCAGAGGCTTTAAACAATATTCAGTTGCATGTAAAAGAAAACAGACCACGTGTGTAATATAAGATGTACTTCTTTTCTGTCAAGAGCTGTGTAATTTAATCTGTCACTGTCTATTATCACTGTATTGCAAATTCTGAGAAGTTACTTCCTTGCAAGTTGTACACGAGTCATTTGCTGCCTTTGATGATAGGAGAGAGTATTATTTTCTTATGACTCCCCAGAATCCTGTTTTGTCAAGTGAAGGATTGGAAAATACTCAGCTTTTTGGATTTGGAATCTTATAGTCTGTTGGAATTTGGAAGTCTCTGTGTGCTAGTTCTGAGAAGCACTAGAGAATATAGAGGAAGAGTTGTGTTATCTCACCTTTTTGTATCATTAAAAACAGTTTTATTGCCACAGGAACATTTCATATGTACCTCAGCCCTTATTGCCTCATATATGGAAAATACTTTGAGTGCTTTTGCCATTAGCTGAATTTATTTCCTATTTCAGAAGGACAAACCTATTTATAAGAATGACTTCTTGTTGAAAGTCCTTTCAAATAAATGAAATCTGTATTTTCTGCCTTGATTTTAGTATATCAATATAAAACCATCTGTATTGACTGATAGACTTTCATGCTTTACTAGCTGTGAGTACTTAGAGTCAAATATGCTGTTTTATTAAAAGTTGATGCTTTCTATAGGAGAAACAATGTGTTCTCGTCGTATGCAGCAAGTATTAGGTAATTACATAATTTGTCTGAGGAGGCCTCTTATTTTCCCAGCCTCCTAGTAAAGAATGTAAAGTATCTACATAAAACATGGCTTTGTCTGAGTACCAGAGGATTGCTTAAAACATACTAAATGATTAATGTGCAAAGAATAGTCAAAAGAAGTGTTAACTGTAATTAGATGATCCGAATGAAAAGCATAAGCATACTACAAAGACTTTAGAAATGGCTTTATTGCAAAAATGCAGTCCAGTGCTACTTTSAAGCAAGTAACAGAATAGTCATGAAATTTTACTCTTTCTCTAGTTGGAAGAATATACTCTAATATTATGTGATAAAACATAAAGTATGGCAGCCAGGTGAGCATGGTGTGTGTATGGGGAAGGAGTAACATCTTTTATTTACTTTTATTGGATTGTTTGGGAAAGTGCATTTTGGGGCTCATTGCTTTCCCTTGGGCTTATTTTTAGTAAGATCAGTCACATACTCAAAAGTCTCTCAAAAAGCAAAGAACTGGGATTTGGGACTTCAAGAATTAAAACTGTAAGATAAATCAATGTAGAATGAATTTCACTGTTCCGTGAAGAGGAATAATTTCATTTTTTCTAAAGCTAGTTAACTGCACTTTCTGCTGAAGTATTATCAGTTATTGGGATTTCAGACATGGATAACGTCCAAAAGAGAAAAAAGAATGATCTTGACAAAGAGCAGTATTCATGCACGCGTTATGTCTGCTGCATCATGGTGCACTGATGCCTGTATGCCTGATTTTTTTTTTTTTTTCCACCATGGATTAACTTAAGGTAGAAGGTCTTGCTGTGTGGAAAGGTAGTAAGTCAGTTCAAGGTCACCTGCAGTTATTTGCTGCTACTTTCCACTGGGAAGGCTTGCCTGCAAGAGGTGGGAGAGACTAGCCAGTTTCCGTAGCTACTTCCCCCAGCACGTAGGTTGCACTAGGAGACTAGGTAAGCTAAATAGCTTACCATTTTGGAATATACACTTACCTTTCCTCTGGAAAACACTTTGAAATTGCTGCTATAACATACACAAGCCTCTGACAATCCAAAGCTGATGAGTTTTTGTAAGATATTTGCCCATTTGGATTTGGATGAGTGAAGTGGAAAAATTTGCTCTTGTTGCTAATCATTCCCCTCAGCTGTCTGAACTATGTCCTGATTCAGACAGGTATCGTCAATAAAGGCCTATATTTTCCTACATGGTGTTTACTATGTGGTGAATCTTTAAAATATGCTAATTGGCAATCTGGTGTAAAAGTTAAATTTCCATCTGTACAAATGTTCTTGACTCCTGGGTAACTCCATAAAAGCAGAGACTCGTATTTGAGTATTTATTAGAATGCTTAAAGTGCAGTGATAAGCCTCTCCCCCCCCCCACCAAATATTTTAAATTCATATAGTTTTAGGAGTCCTGTGATACTGATCRGTTTGGTTTTGTACAGTAATGCACTGCTATGTTTCAGGAAAAAAACACAGAAGTGAATTTCAATTTTTAGTGGATCAAGTAAATAATCGGTGGAAAAAGAGTGGTAAGAGGAAAACAGAAAGTGCTCAGAACACGGGAGAAGCCACTGCTGAAAAACTGCCAACAGACACAGGTTAGTAACGTTTAATATAATCTAGCCATCCCTGCACACTAATAAGTGGATATCCCTAAGAAACATTCTTTCTTTCCATCATTCTTTTACCACAGTCTTTAAGGGAAAAATCCATAAAAATCAAAGACCATAAGCAAAGCGACTGGCATTGGTTTTAACATGATATATAAGCACAACATATAATAAATGTGATTTATTTGATTTTAATGGGAGTGTATAGATATGCTTTACTTCTGGTGTATATTTTAATTAGCTGGTTGAAACGGTGTCATAGGTTCTCTTCCAGATCTAACAATTACTGAGATTGGGCATATGACAGTTTGCATCTTTGAAATGACAGTGATGGGGTCAGTGTACTGGGATCTGCAAAAATACTTGTGTGGATCAGGATAAGTATTTATTTGTCTGGAGACTAAAGGAATAAAACATTTCAATTTTCTTTAGAATGTTTATATAATATGATGCCACTGCTGTTTTTAATTCAGTTCATTTTGTGTTTGTATCTTTTAACACAGTGAAAAGTGAAAACGCACAACTTGCATATTCAGTTAGGCAGATACGCTTTATGAACTAGGAACAAAATCCAGCATACATTTGTTTTCTTCACTAGCCACAGCATCAAATAACTCCTGTGTGTCACTGATTTGTTCCCTATAGGCTTTTCCATACTCATTTGTTTTATACTATTTGTTGTTGTGGCAATGTGTATGTATCTTTGAATGCATGGTGTAGAAAAGCATTCTTCAGCTTAATATTTGTGGATTTATAACGTATGAAGGATACTGAATTTTGGAGAGAATTTCATTGGCCAGATTGGATATGTTATTGTCTGTGTTCTTGGGAAAGTATGGGAATTTAGTTTGCATCAGCTCTTGCAAATCCCTGCTTAATCTTTGGGCTGTGATTGTCTCCAGAGCTGTCCCCTCTAGCAGAGATCTCAAGAATAAAAATAAATGGAAAATACCAATATATTAATATGAACTTTGTCCTTATTCACACAGACATCGATGCAATGCATAATCCTTTTCATGTGAATGGTAAAAGCTAAGGAATCTCAAGGACAGAGTATATCTTGTTCAACTTAATTTGCAGTGATGTCCCTCTTCTATGGTGGAGATAGAAGCAATAGATTATTAGTTAATGGGTTCGTAGACTTTGGTATATTGGTTTCTAGTGGTGCTCTGTGGAAAGACTGGCTACTGTGAATTACTGGGCTTGTCTCTTCTATGTAGCCTTTCTCTGTGTATGTTGAACTGCAGACTTTGAGAAACTGAAGTGAAGTAACATCGCTTTTCCAAAAGAGTGCTCAAATGGAAAACAAAAAGCCATCGTTATTTGAGTTGTATCATTCTGTATATTGTTATTTGAGTTGTATCATTCTGTATATTGTTGACTTACGTAGACTATACCATCTCATCTGCTTCAAGAAAGGTTTTTAGTTACGCTTAGTATGAGTGATCACAATTTCTGACAGACTTGCAAAATATTCATTATACTTATTGTATGCTGAGCTTTCCATAATCTCTGAAGTTTCAGTTTATAGTTTTATGCCAAATAGCTGCACCTGATTATGTATTTAGTAGCTGTTTAAAAATATGTGTAAATAACCAAGAAGATTTATGGGTAGAGGGAAACAAATGCCTAAAGCTTATTTCCTCTGTGTTCTTTATTAACAGCAATTAGTTTTTTAATAAACTAGAAACTAGAATAGTTGCAAGGAAGAAAAAGAACAGTTGTCTGATGACTTGCCATTTGAAAGCATCCCTTCCTGATAAGAGAAATAGCTTTATATGCATTCCTTTCTACTTTATTTGGTTTCTCATAGAAGTAGATGGTGGAATAATACAGAATTAAAGCACATTTTTAAACTTTACTTATCTCCCATTGCCTCCTACTGCAGTTCTAGTTGGTTTAATTTAAATCCCTCTCAAAATCTCTCTGTTTTTGACAATATTTTGAAGGTGATTATTTCTTACTGCCTTATGTGGTCTCTCTTTGCATCTTCAGACTTCTAACATTCCTGCTGTTACATATTTTTATAATTTACTTTGAGGGGAAGCACTGTATGAATTTGATAATAATTTGATACATCTGTTTTTGCTTGCATTATTGCACATTGCACATGGCCGTTGTTCTTTTAAATCTGTTGATTTCAGTAGAGCTATGATCTGTTACACTAGTTGGACAACTGACTCTCTATAATCTGCATGTTTATATCTACAAAAATTTGCTCCTGATACTAAATTACATGTTTGGGGGGAAGAGAAAGGGGGAAACTCTGGTTGAATGCAAATCGTATAAAGCCCTTTACAGTGTAGCTACAATGCTGTTTGACCATCTCTGTAAAAATCATTTCTGCAGACAAGCTGAAGTAGTTGAGGTAGGTGAATATAGTTTGGTTCATGAAGGTGGATGGAATACTTGTGTGAACTGCCGTAATAGGGATTATCAGTGAGTTGAGTCTCAGCGCAATTTTAATATCCATTGCAACTTTCTAGTTAAATAACTGTTATTTGAAAAGATTTGTGGAGAGGATGTAAGAGCAATTTATTTTTACATACAATACTTTCTAGTCTCTATTTACTGTCTCTGTGGAAAGGTAGAAGKTCATCTTCTGGGAGAACCATTCATTTCATAGAAGGTGAAAGCATTTGATACAAAAATAACAGAATGACTTTACAGTYTATGTTTACATATTGTCTAGAGGTGATTTTTCCTATTAAATGTCAGTCTGGCAGACTTTTATTCTTAACTTTCTTAGATATATTAGGAAATAAATTGTATTCCTTCTCCTGTTGAAAAAAAGTCTCTTAACTTGATCTGTAAAACTTTCAAGTTATCAAGCTATCTCATCTGATGGATAAAGTGAATTGGTATCAAGAACCAGAGAACAGAGCGGTCACATAAGTGTTTGTTAACTTTTGAAATACTGTCACATCTTCTGAATGGTGATAAATATCTGTACTCTTCATTTCTCTCTCTCTGGAGGGAAATAAGTTTCTGTGGCAGTGTCTGATTTGTGGAGTGGTGGGGTTTGTTTCTTTGTTTTACTGTGGCAGGAAAATAAATCCTTTGAGATTGTAAGAGTTTTGGAAGGCAAGCAAAGTGAGAAATGGTATTGAAATATTTTAAAAATCTGTTTTTCTTGATCCATCTCCAGGCAGCAAAAATTTAAACATATTAATATTCTGCTTTGCCATTTTTGTTAATCTCTGACTTTCTTCTTGGAAGGAGATGATGCTCAAAAGCAACACATGAATTCAGCTGTTGGAACAGACCAGATACCCAAAACAGAAATTGCTGATTGCAAAATAAGTGAATCTAATTCCCCGGAAGAAGGCCAGAGATCAGTGTCTCCAACATTCTCACAGTCGTCAGGATCTACAAGCAGGTTAGTGATAAAGAGGCTATTCTCCTTGATTTGTACTAAATTAGGCTAAATATGGAAAAATTAGTGTCAGTAACCTTGGGCAGTATATATTCTTCATAGGAGAGGTTGCTGTGGTTACTGAATTTTTTCTCCTCCTGGTTGTTCAATTGCTTGAGAGATAGAGCTGAAATACATTCAAAATTTTGCTTAGTAGTTATATAATCTGTTGGTAGAGGAATTATAGTATAAACATTCCTTTTGATAAAGAAATCGTGAGTGGAAGATCTGTGGAGCCATAAGAAAAGTGTTTTATATTTTGTTTCTACTGCATTTTTTTTTTCTATTTGAGTTTTTATTTAAAGATCTCCAAAAACTGATAAAGTCTGAAGGTGTGGGAAGGTGTGGGAGATCTCCAAAAACTGATAAAGTCTGAAGGTGTGGGAAGGTGTGGG
>NW_028186408.1:26261-88806 GCF_003343005.1 Rhea americana | reverse complement strand
TCTGCTTGGTGTCAGGAGATGAAGGATCAAGGAAAGATTTATAAATAACGCAACACAGTTCTATGCTTTTGATAGTGCAAGGATAATTTTATTATCTTTATTATTTAAGCTGCTTTCTTTACTGGCAAGAACTACTTTGTTAATGGGAAGATGTTATAATTGATAAGACCTTTCTAGTTTTTGAAGATAGATACATATATGCTTAAGATGCTTTGTAGATTATAGTTTGCTGTCTACTTACTGTATTCATTGATAAAGATGAAGATCTGTGCTTGGGTAAATATCCTTATAGTATTGGACTCTGTGGCTACATTTTCTGGAAGAAAGGGGAAAATAATCAAAACCAATTTTAAAATTGGATTTTTTTGCTATGTCTCTAAAAGCAAAAGAGATATTTCTGTTCTAACTATGACAATAATATTGCTATCTTACTGACTGCAGAAATGAGAGCAGAAGGCCTTTGTAGGTGTGTATTATTATAAAGAAAAAGGTTTCTTAGGTATTGGAATGGAAGATTATCATAGGAAGTAGCTGAAGGTCAGGTAGCAGATTAACGTCTGAGCTAGGGATAACATTTCTTCATTTCCCCCATCCTTTACACTGTTTTATGTGCCTCTTCCTCCTTGTTCTGCAACTGTTCAAAAGAATATAATGCTTAGTTCATCACAGTTTATTAAAAGAACAATTTAGTCATTGAAAGATTTAACAGCAACACGTTTTTCTACAGTCACAAAAGTTTTTTAAAAAATCAACACAGGGATTAAGGATGTTGTCTTTACTAAGGTAATTATTAAAGAAACGGTGAATGAAATTCCAAGAAAATACAGGAAAGAAGAGATCATTTCAGCGGATCAAAGAGCGCTAAGAGTTAAATGTCTTTGTTCTACTTGATTATCTTTTACTGCCAGTTTCCATTTATTTGAACTTAAATGACAGCATATACCAAGTTGCCTGTAAAAGGCAGTATGCTGCTGAAGCAGATTATTTAGTGTGGTGTGCAGGCACCTGGCTTAGAAGCATTGCCTTGCGATTCACAGCCGGTGCTCTGCCGATTTTAAGCGTTAACTCTTTCAGCGAAGGACCAAGAGTCAACTCCTACCCTCGAGCAGGAGAAGCACCCGAGAAAGGACCTTACAGGCGTTCACTATTCTACATTGTGACTGTCTCTTCTTGAAGCTGTTCCACTCTGGATCTGATGCTCAGAGATTAAGTGGGCCAGCGAAAGGGGCTATCTAGCACTCATTTAGAAGAATCTGGCCGTGATACTTGATCCAAAGGCTGTTGTTATGTGCTTGAAGCCTCAACTTTCTATTGACAGCTTGGGCCATGGCTGCTGTCTGGTTGACAGAGTTGCCGGGAAGCATGTGGCAGCATGAACACATCACATCTGGTTCGTGCAACAATTGCTACAGGAACAYGGATGGGAGCCTGTTCATAGGGCTTAGGATAAGCCAACTCCTGCAGATTTGTATGAAATGCCAAGCTTGATGGGTGCAGAGCTGATGGGCRGAACCACTTCATCCTCTCTGCACCTGTGCCTCTAAGTGCCTTAGAGCTCTGATASTTATTCTGGTTCCACAAAATAAATGCCTTTAGCTTGGCTTTTCATCCAGAATTTAAACAAGATGTTCCCTTCTTCCCTATTTTACTTAATTTATTTTCTTTATTGCAAGCTAAATTTTTAGCATAAAAGACCTTGGAAAACCTGGAATTTTAATCTTAGTGTTTTTTTGGGGAGGTAGAAAGGRCTTGTATTAACTCTTCCAGGATTTCATTAAACTTTTGTTTCACTGCAATATGTTGCTACGTGACTTAAAATATAAATGACCCTGTCCTTGGCYCTTGACATTAAAGTTAAGACTGCAGGCAGAAGAAGGTAGAGCAAAAGTTTATCAGCTTAATCTGGATGAAAGAGTGTCTAAGAGACTTGTTTTTTTAAAAAAAAAAGTAAAATGTTTACTAAACTGTTTTASCACCTGGCTGTTACTCATAAATTGCATGTGCTTTCATGGAACAAACTGGCAGATTTTTTGGAAACGTGCATTTGTTTGAATTAGGTCTGGCTAAAGACAGTTGTGTATTCCTTCCTTTTTTGTATTCCCTTTCTTCAAATGAAATATTTCCATAAATTTCTTGAAGCAAACACAGAATCTCATGGTTATAAAGACCAGTGGGTATGCATTACAGCTATTTGGACCTTCTTTAAAAAAAAAAAAAAAACAAAAAAAAAAAAAAAAAAAACAAACAAACAAAAAAAAAAACAAAGCCCATGTTTAATAGATTTTTGTGGTTTAGTCTTAAATTCAACTCATGTTGAATGAAGACAGAATTACTGGAGGCTGCAAAGAACTATTTTTCCAGAATCTCTCTGGGATTTTCTCTTCACTTTTCTGCTTTGTACATATCCTCTGGTTTGTGTRTGTGTTGTGGTTTTTATTTATTTTTATTTAAATTCAGGGAAGTTTGCTTAACCTTAAGAACCAGCTACTGCAGTGTTCAAGAACTTGACCACATCTTGTTTTTCCTGTTACCTGGTGTATTAAACTCAACTGATTTACAGTTGGGCTCTAGATGTGTCTTAGGGCATTACACACTGTAGTTTCTCCTCTTTTGCATCCGAAAACCTGGTTTTATGCTCTTTTCAAAAAGAGGTGAAAATAAGCCTTTATTGTCTTACTAATCYTAAAGTGCCATATGATGTCTTTAGGGTGCATGCAAGACAACTCTCTCTTGCCAGTAGTGTGTTCCTTGCACCAAACAGTACCTCTCTGAAGAGCTCTCCAGCATGCCTTTCTGCCTTTTCAGGGAAAGGAACAAAGGTTACAGGGATCAGCCTGCTTCCAAATACTGATGTGGGGAAATGATTATGAAAAATGATTGTTGAATGTACTTTTCCCTTGTTGTTGTTTCTGTACCTTACAGCTACACTGCAAATCCAGCAGGTCTGAGGTACCAGTGCAGTACCTGAGTCTGTGTAAGATTCTACTGTGTCTACAACGTAGCTTTGGAMTGTGGGTTTCCTGCCTCTGAAGATGCTTTTTTGCCAGTTTAGTCCAAGAAACGTCTTTGGACAATATTTGCGTTTGCATTACTGRCATATGACACTATGGTAATGGAAGGCTCATTTGAATCTTCAGAATCAGTCCTGGTTATGAGTAACCTCTAAGGAGCAGTTCCAGGAGGAGCAGCCCCAAGGGTGGCTATACAGCCTCCCCTGGCAGGACGAAGCCAGCCCCACGGGCTGTTTGGTATAGCAGCTCATCACCTGCACTGGCAGGTACTTSTCCTTTGCTCCCTTCCCTGTGCCTGTAGCCTACCAGAGTTGAGTTTGGGAGGAGAAAGGATGCCTCTTTACTGTAAATCTGCATTTGACTTAGGGGCAAGCTAGCAAAAGAAACATTTGTTTTGCAGCAGCTATTTTTATTTGTAGTACTTTAGATGCAGGCAAGGCAGTACCTTGACTAAGTTGTAGGTGGTGGTGGAGGGGGGACACTGCTACATTTGTTGTAGGCTTCTCTACCTGTCCACAAAGTTTTCTTTTAGAGTAATGACTATGGATACTAAAATGCTTACTTTTCCACAATGTGTAAATATAGTTTGATATTATTTTCTTTTGGATTATGAGGATTCTGATAAGCACAAAATACTAGGTGTATTTTGAATTTATACTSCCAGTACACTTTGTTCATATGTCTACTAATTAAAATGTATCTGAATTATGTCTTAAGTTTTTTGAGGAGCATAAACAGTAGGTATAATTACATAAACTGCATGAAAGAATTAAACACATTTTTGTCCCTTTCTGGTTACCATGGGGTTAATGTTTTATTAAGTATAATGAAAATAAATATAGCACAAATTATAAACAAAAAAGAATGATTTAGATTTTGGGGTTTAAGAAGCATTGTGCTATTGTACTAAGTCATGATTTTCTGAAGCTTGCATTTTCTTTCTGATAATAAGAGGATATCCTTTGACAAGGGTGAACTTTTTGTCACATTGAAATGTCAAAACTTGAAATGTATTTAGAAGTMAAAATCTACATGCTACACTTCTTGTGAGAGAGTGCTTCTAAATGTAGGGCTGGTGTTTTAGATTAAAAGAAAACTAGGGTTTTGAGCAGCATATAGAATATTACAAAACAATCCCTAGACAGAGAGTTGAAATACTTGTTTTTGTAAAAGGATGCTGCAAGTAGATTGATAATTCTTATGTTCTYTCCTTCCTACAAATATAAATTTCTGCTTTTTGTCAATGTGATGTATTTGAATTTGTCTTTTTTTTTTTGATACAGCTGAAGAAGTCATTTGCCAGTGTTAGAACTTCCTATGTTGTATAGYAATCACTGACATGCTGAAATAATGCAAAAGTCAATATTTTAATTGAGAAAATGAACGTTCAAAACTTGCTGGAAACAAGATACCAGACGTGCATACAGATTGCAGCACTGACCCAAATATGTTTGGTCGTTTCATCAACTGATGATGATCCCACCAAGAGAACAAAATGTAACATATCGGATAAACAGCAAAACAAAGTTGTGACTTTTGAAGGATAATTTTTCAAAGCTATGAAGTCATATATAAAGCTTTCATAGAATTTCTGAGCTCCATATAAATAGTCCTRTTGCATTCTTTTTTCTGGGACTGAAGCCAAGTTTTATGCAGCTACTTGCACAATAAGAAAATTAGAAAAGAAACTAGGTGGGACACTGATAAGCCAGTTAGCGAGATGTGTAGGGAAAATATTCTGTTTAAAAAAATCAAATAGGAAAAAATACGTAACTGTGACTATTCACTCATTTAAACAAATTCTGTCTCTTAAATTTTGGTGTGTGAAGAAAATGGCACTTCATGATGACTTGTGCAGAAAACTTGCAAGGAGGGGTGCTATACGTCTTTGGCCTTGTCCGAAGTTACTTAGGTATATAGTGAAACACAAAGACTTGGTTCTGAAATCCTATCAGAAAAGTGCTATATCTTCAGCTTGTATAAATCTATCTTCCGTGGGAATGTGTGGCAAGAGCAACTTCTGCCTGGTGGGTTTCTTGCCCAAGTAAGGGGCCTTATTTGCTATCAGGAAGATTTTTTGGCTTTAAGTTTTTAGCAGCTATTGACTGGAATCTAAGATCTGGATTTAGTTAGTCACTTACTGCATTTATGTGCTTTGCTGAATTTGGTCTTTATTTCATCAGYTGAAGAAGAGGTAGAAATAGTGGGCTGTGCTTCAGTTGGAGAGTCTGGAGTTCACTGGATTGCAGCAATCCTCTGCACACTTCTGAATAGGCATCCACTTGTCAAAGAGAAAATCGTTCTTCTGAACGACCAAAAAAGCTTTACAGGTTCCTTCCCTGGAAGTCAATTCGATTTGAGCTTAACCAAGTGCTGCCCTCATTCCCATGCTGGCCCTCACTGCCACATGGCAGCAGTAGATGAATATGGTTTTGACAGGGGACTAGCTATCTTTTCTGGTGCTTTAGTACATTTGAGATGAATCTTTGAGCTGATAATCTCAGGTTTGTGTGGAGGAAAGTGATTATATATAGCACATACCCAGAAGAACATCAGTCCTATGTCTAGAGCTATGTTCTTTTCCTCGTATCTCTGAGCCTTGAAAACAGAAATGATAGTATTGGTATCTCGAGATTTAGCTTATGCTATGTCCCAGCTGCAGGCAGCATCTTAAAGAAAAGCAGTTAAGATAGGTCCAGCAGATCTTTTTTTTTTTTTCTGGAGGCAAAGCCTCAAAGGGGTGCTCTTGAGCTGCAGGAGGCCACTGAAGGCCAAGTTAGCAGGAAGGATTTGAGGAAAATGATGATATAGTGGAACATGTGTAAGGTTTGTATAGAGCAAACCSCTCTGCTGGACATCATGAACAAGTGCCAGGGCTAGTGAACTTCAYGTGTTTCAAAGACGGAGCGAAACAGTGTTGTGGGTGTCTAGGGTCTGTGGTTTGAGGAGGAGGTACAGGGAGGCCAAGGAAGACTTCCTGGTAAGCAGTTACTCCTGGTTGTTGTGCAAGACTTGTGGCCACTCCAGCRACAAGCTAATACTATTTATCACAAGGAGATTACAGTGTTGGAAAGGGGGGGTGCTGAATGCCGGGTAGGGAGGTGGAGAGAAAGGTTTCCTTCATTCCTCRCTGCTGGGCGTTCGCCTTTGAATGACATTGGTGAAGTGAAACAGCCGGTGATTCATTTCTCATGCCAGCATCAAGAGAAAATGCACATTGCACATGCCAGAGCTAAGCACATAACACGCAGCAAGATGGACTGATTAAAGACGCTGGCAGTTCACCATGAAGCCAAGAGGGAACTTAATCTCCCTTAAAATAAACAAATTCAAAGAGATATTAGCTCCTTTCAGATTTAGAATGAGACATGTTATTCACACTTGCCTCAGCTTTCTTCTATTTTAAGGTGGCGTGTTTTCCCCTTTTAAAACAAAAAAGTCATGAAGGGAATAGTTTACTGTTAGTTGTTTGGTTGTAAGTGCCCAGTAGAAACTAATCTGAAGAAAATGGAAGCAGAGGATTCCCCCCGCCCCCAGGACTTGAGTGGTATTGCTGTGAAAACTCACTCATCCGGAATTGTATATGTAAAATCCTAAGACAGAGAATGATGTGTAATAAAAGGACAGAAAGCCTCCTATGGGAAGTTTTCCTGAGTGTGAAATCTGAGTAAGTTCTGCAAATGTGGT
Organism: Rhea americana; assembly: GCF_003343005.1. Lineage (NCBI taxonomy): Eukaryota > Metazoa > Chordata > Aves > Rheiformes > Rheidae > Rhea > Rhea americana. The sequence goes on along the minus strand of NW_028186408.1, from coordinate 82,108 downwards.
TTGCCTTGTCAGGCTCAGTATAGCTAGATATGTTTTGTTATCTGCTTGGACCCACTGAGCTAAAATTTATAGAAATTACTTGTATGAGGTAGCTGTTTCTTATTAGTTTTATTAGTTTAGTTTGGTTTAAGGGCTTATCATTCAATGAGGAGGRTAAGATTAGGAGTTGTTTTCAAGGAAAAGAACTGAAAATACTTTAAGCCTTGAAGAATATTCCTCTTAAAAATACCAATTCAATTGGTTATCAAGAGTGTTTCCTTTGCTTAATTAAACCAGCTAAAAATGTGTTTTCATCTTTATTTTTTCTATCCAGCATTTATATTTCCTCTAAACTTTTTTTAATTAACAAAAATTTTGGAATGCTGCTTCTGTACATTTTAAATATCAACTTACTTTTGTTGTCACTATTATAAGATTAATCATAGTAGATGGAAATTATGCATGTCCTATTTATTAACATAATAAGAATGTATTTACTGAGAAATTAATATTATGTTGTATCACTGCGTAAACATGTGGCCTGTCACTCCTGCACTCTCTCTGATTGTATTTGCTGCGTAACAAGACTCGCTGACTTGAGTCCACATGTGTAATGATGCTCAGGTGATGTCATGGTCCCCAAGTCCTTTCCGAAATACTTAGTTCTTGGCTTGTTGTAATGTGGCTATTTCATTGCTGTATCTGTTCAGTTCAGTTAGATGGGCTTTAACTGTTGATCTGCCYCCTACTCTTGTTTTTTTTGGTAAGTTCTTAAACTGTGGATATATTAACTTTAGACGGTGAGTGTTTTTTACATAGCTTGGCACAGTAATCCTTTCATGTTTTTCTATTGAAATACTTACTAGGCTGTGTAAGTCCTATTGGAAATCATAAGACTACTTAAAAACAGAGCAAAAAAAAACTTTTATAATGTCAAATCCAGTGATTTCTCAGGTGAAGCAAACTCCTTTTTCATCAGCAAGGTCTGTGTACGTCTCTGCCAAGTATTCAGTTTCAAATTTGCGCCATTGCTTCAGCTTTGTCAGCAAAAAACGTAGATTTTTTTTCCCTGCCAATGTGGGCAACAGGTATGTAATGTCCTTACCTCAAAATCAAGTAATTACTCGATCTGCACAAAAGAAATTGATGTTTACCGAGAGTGGATGCGGAGCACTTTATTTCCGTGAGAGATTGTTTGGCGCACTGGGACTGCGTGAGGCAGCGCGGAGACGAAGGGCTCGGTAGGGACGGCTGGAGAGCCCGTCGCCTCGCGACTTGCGGCTTGTTGTGTGCGGCGCTGTACGTACAGCGTCAGTGTCTCCCTCAGATTGGTTCGGTTCGGGGGGGGGGTTCTGGTCACTCCTTGAACTGAGAGCCCGTTCGTATTCACAAAGATGCACGTATGCCGCGGCTGTAACTCATTCCAGTACGTTCTGTGCTCGGTTTCAAAATAGCCTGGTCGGCATAAGCTGTAATACGCCCATGCAAATTATGAACTTGCATTATTGTTCTGAGTGATAGGCAAATCTTCACTTTTATTGTTTTGCTTGTGACAGTTGCAGTTGGTTATAAATGATAACACTAAATTTTTCAAGGCAAAGAAGTACATGATGTTCAGACATTAAAGCTGTTCTTTTTCTATTTTAGGGGACTAAAAGTGCTAAAAATAGCCCCTTCAAATTTTTTAATGTAACTGGAGCATCAGGATAGGATTTAGTAATATGATATAATGTCCCATTTCTTGGACTTCTAGTTTGTGAAATGATCTCAAGTTTAGAGAGTAAATACTAAACATGGAAACTTTCCACGTCCAAGATTGTTTTTTACAATGTTTTTTAACAATATTTTTCATTTGAATATTTCATATTTAATTTGGTGATGAAACAAGAAATCTGAACAACTGCCTGAGTCTAGGCTGTGGAAAGAGGCAAGCTTGGCAAGTGCAACTGCAGAGGTACGGTTAATAGCAACAGATCCAGTGAAAGGTTGCAGGGGGTGACATTATCAAGATATACACTGATTTAGCTAATATTTTGAGGTGGAATTGAGACGATGCAGTGCTGCTTTTTTCACGTTAACTGCACTTGGCATAACACATCTGGTCAAATTTTCTGGATGAGGTCTTGGAAATTGTTCTGAGCTAGCTTCCCGAGGGCTGGAGGTCCCAGCAGATGATCGCTCGTGAGTGTTGGGCTGTTGCTGGAGTTGGGGCATGTGGTTGTCCTAAATGCATGCAGCAGAAGTGAAGGATGCRTTGATTCCAGTGTGTCCCAGGATTTCCAGGTGATCTACCATGTACTTGTACTTTGGGATGGAATTTGGGTTGTGTTTGCTCCTCTTTCGGTTAATGTAAGTGGTGGTATTGATAGTAGKGCTACTGGATGCTGAATAAAAAGAGTGAGTGACAGATTAGGATCACTGTTTTCAGAAGTACTATACTTCTAGCTTGCTGATTCTTTTGATTTGTATGTATATTTATGTATATTATCTATATGATATGTATGTGTGTATATATATAGCTAAATTAAAAAACATGTATTTATCATTTTGTTAACCTGGTGTGTGTTTGTAGGATGTTTAAGGTGTTATGCTACAGGGCTGACCCAGCCTCATGAATGCCATTACTGAAGGCATTTTGATTCTTTTAAAAAGCTAATGAAGTGTCAGTTACCTAAGAACTAATGATGTGGATTTTTTTTGCTTTGGTCAACTACTACTTGTTTTTTGAAAGCTGTTCTGTTTTGCTAGATGCTGTTTGTAGAGCTCAGCTTGAAGAGTGAATCTCTTTGAAGTGTAGTAACTGTGCAACTATTTGAAGCAGTCACTTATTTACTCTATAAATCAAATTTATTCTCTTATTCAGAAGTCAGTCATGCTTTAACTGCGATTAGTTGGTTTGGGACGTTAGCCAGGAAGTACTAATTCTGCTCCTGAGTGTGTACCTACAATTCCAAGACTTTTACAATGATGTGTTCCTGATGTTTCTTATGTACTAAGTGAATATACTTATGCATGTGGTTTTTAAAATAGACCTGATTACATGGAGACATGTAGTGTTGCTGTGCATCTGGCAGTCAGTTCATAGTAATAAACTCTTATGTTTACAGCAATATTCATTAATCACCAAATGACTTTTTTTTCTCTAGTGAAAGAGCAGAAAAACATTTTGAAAACTTGTTCCGATCTCATGTTTTAATTTAACACTGGAAATTATTTCTACTTAATGTGTTCGTCATGGCATGCAGTGTGGCCAWTACAAAGTCCTTGTGCAGTAGGTGTGAGAAAAGTGTCAGGAGATGGTCTTGCACCAAAGGGCTTGTTCTGCAGCCTTTGCAGTAAAACCAAGGGAAGTAGTATCCAGTTGCTGTCCCATGGTTTACACTAAAATCTCCCAACTTTTGTGTAACACACTTTGTCATGTAACTTCTGAAATAAAGTACAGATTGTTTGAGATGTGGGGAGTCTTTTAGAAAGACTTTGCTTTCCAGAGCAAAAATAAAATAACATTTTCCAACTAAGTTGATTTCTACAACCCTACTATATAGTATATACTTGACAACTTTACAGTCATTTGTATTGTGGAAACTAAGCACACAACAAAAGATATTTAAAGATTTAAAACCAGAATATTTTGTTGAATTAATTGAGATATTATTCAAATTTGAAAATATTTCCTGAATATTTAAAATACAAGATTCAAACCTGAAAACATCTCTATGCATATTTAACTTTGAGCCTGTGGCAGTGTCTAACTGACTTCACTGAGCTGATTCTTCTAGATATTTAAACATGTGTATACTTTTTTGATATTGAAGCAACAGTGATAGTTGAATTTAATAATGCTTAGATTGGGCAGTTTCTACAATTTACATAAAATAAATACAAGTGTAGCAGATAAAGTTCTACTCTATTTGTTTAGGACACTGTTGGTAAGCAACCTTTTCATGTTAGTCTCTTGATAAGACGCATTCTCCTAGGAACTGACGTAAAGTCATAATTTCTATAATTGGAGCAGGAACTAAGCCAGCTATTTCTTATCTTTCCAGATGATTATTTAAACTCTGTTCTGAAGGGTGTTAAATAACTCTTTGCTATTAGAAAAGCTTGATAAATACATTTAGGTTTTTATATAGGCCTAAAGTATTTAAAGCAAACAAATTAATCATAAAGGTTTTATACACTTATGTGCATGCTCTTGCAAAGCCATTCTGTGGTGACATTTTCAGTTCTTATTAGTTCTTGCTCAGCTTGAAACATTGTGGAGCATTGACAGTAGTTGGTTGATCTCCTTTCTAGAGGTCTAAATTAGTCAGATTGGTAGAGTTAAGCTTCTTGCTGTTTAATTATGTTTTAGTAATGTTTTTTCACCTGTCTAGCACTCGTAATGAGTCTGATTTTCTGTTTTATGGATTTATAGGTTTAGAAAAGAAATAATTGTTTTATGTTACATTAGAATACAAAATTATGTATGTAGATTAAAAATAGAATGATCTCTTCAAGCAGATAAAAAAGGTTGTAAAGAAAAATGTTTTKAGTTGTTCTTAAATACTGCTGAATTGTCTAGTTTGATTCAGTCTTCATTCACCTCAGTTTGCAGTATGTAAGGCACCAACACTTTCCTTTGACTAATAAAAAAAAATCCAGTAACTTCTAAATAAGTTATTTAATTAAAAAATAACTTTATGAAATATGTCTTTCAGTGATGAATGAAATTGTTTTAGGAATAAGTGAGCAAAATACACAATTTTACTTTAGGGGCAGGCAGCTTCTGAAAATGGTTCTGATGCTGTAGTCTATGCTTTCATCTCTCTTCAGATTTGAGTCTTTTATATTTTTTCTGAAGATAGGTTTGTCAAAGAAAACTTGCTTCAAGCAATTTAAAATCAGCCACCTCCGTTAGTATGATGAGTTACTGAGGTGACAGACAAGACATTGGGTTTTTATCTTGATGTGCTATCAGGGTCTTACATTTGAGTTTTTGTTGCTAACAAATGTTTATGGGCTTTAAATTTTTAAAATTACTTTTTGTTAATAAAATGTTAATTTTTTTTAATGGTCAAAATCTAAGCTTGTCATTTTGCAATTGTCTGGTGTCCACAAATATAAAGATATTATACGACCAAGCAGACATAAACAAAGAATTTTCAGGCATATCAAATAATGAAAATGAGACCTAGTAATAACTGAAAGTTATGTGATACAGAGACAGAACTTCCTGAGCTGATTAAAAATAATTTTCCATTGCCAATGCTTTGTAGAATGTTTTTTCTCATCTTTATACTCTGTCTTTACTCCTAGGGAATTTTTTTTTGAGTCCCACTTTGATACAGGTGTTGCTAAAACAATTTTCCTATGTTTGACCTTTTCTCTCTTCTTTTCTTGTCAGCTCCAGTTCAGACATTTTGAGGGATCTGCAAGGGACTGAGATGTATTCAGAGTCATCTGATAAGTAAGTAAAATACATGGATAGAAGGGATAAGTCCTTGAGAGTAGGTTAGTAGTTTTCAACTTTTTCCAGTTTGTGGAGCTCTACACATCTACTGCAGGAGAAGCAAATGCCTTTAAAAAGTCAATCTTGGAACCTTACATGCACACAAGGGAGGCATAATACATATTTGAAGTTTCTTTAGTCAGTGGTTTTATACTCTTGGAAAATAATGCATGGATGTTCCAAGCATCTCCTGATGAATAGCTGAAAATCATTGTTTTAATAAGTTTAAATATATAAAAGAAARGATGAAGGAAATAATTTTAATGGAAAACTTAATAGTATCTAATCTTATATTGTATTTAAAGTTATATCATTGTCAGTCTCTCCGACAACTCTATCTACTTGAACATACTGGAATTACAGCATTCATTTTGATATACTTCTGTCTGAAGAGCACTTTCTCTTTTTAAGATCTTAACATTTAATTTCTTAAAGACAACTCCCCCCCTTCTATTATATAGTGATAGTATTTAAAATTTGATTCTAGCTCTGCAAGATGTTGTACAAATACTAAGAAACCAAAGATATCTGACACAATCTAATGAAATACATGAAGATAGGGAAGGGAGATAAATATATATTGGGTGTTAACAAATGCAGGAATTGTGAAATTTAGAATAGTATATGCTAGATCAACTGAGAAGTTTTGTAGTCAGTATACGAAGAATTTGGAAACGACACTGATGGAGTTTGCAAAAGTAGTACAGTTTGCCCTTACAGCTGAAACTTGCTTGATTTGGAATCTCTTTGACTATCATGTGCACTTTAGTAGTTGATCTTGAGAGCAATAAGAGCCGTATTGCATTTGATGCTCTTGATCTGCTTTTTTTWAAAAAAATGTAATGTAATTTCTTTGTGTTACATACATATGTGGTCAGTAGATTGACAGCTCTTAAAATTCATAGTTAATGACAGAAGTAGTGTCTGCAACTTAGAGTGTGTATTTTAGTAGTCTGTTGGATAATAAGGAGCTTTAATGGACTTGCTGATAAGGCCTTGATTACAGTGGTGTCAGAGGTCAATGGTAAAGTGCATCATTGGAAGAATAGAAAGTAATCATTCAACTTTTATTGTGGAAATAGCTATGACTTGGGGAAGGAATAAGCAATATTTACTGGAAGGACATTTATAAACATTCTTTGTAGTCCTGAAAATGACTCACTGAGACTGGCATTAGAGTATAAAATACTAGGTTGTATGTATTTTTTAATGCTAGTCTGCACAACCTTTTGATGCTGCTACCATTTATCAGAGAGGAAGAACCACATCTGTCTTTTACATAGATAGTGTTAGGCCTGCTACAAATTGAAATAAAAATGTTTGAATTCTTTCTCAATCTTGTTTTCTGTAAAATCCTTATTTCTGTGTCTATGTTTATACATGCCCCTAATAAACAGTGATTGGGGTCTCATTCACTGGGAGGGTCTGTAACCCTTGAGGTACTACTACCTGTTACCTCATTATATAGTTAGGAGTTGCCCGTGTAGTAGTATTTCCCAGTTAGTGGTAGGAGTGGAGCTCCTGGATAAAAGCCACTTCATAATGGTCTGTGGCTCTGAATTGTCATGATTAAAAATCAACTGTGGCAATTGGAGCTAGGGGAGCTCACAAGCTAGAGAGCCAGCCAGTAGCCTGGAGCTCCCTGCACAGTTTTGATTAGCTGCTTGAGGTGTGAAAATGCACCTCCAAGAGATGGAGATGAGATGTCTGTCCCTTTGGATGTATCTTTGAAGAGAAGTGAAAGATGTGAAGAAGCCAAGGCACCCTGATAAGATGAGCTTGCCAATTCCCYATTGCATCTCTATCTGAGGTAACTTGGCAGAATCCATGTGATGAAATCTCTGTTGCTGCTACCAGAGCTGCCTTATGGTTTTACTTGGTTGGAGAGCAGAGTGGGAGAGAGGTAGCTTGACAGGAGTGAGGAGATGAGGGAGACAGCAAAAGTTAAAGAAGCTTTTTCTCTCTGGGCTGTAGCTTGGAACTTAAGGAATTTATGGAACTTGGTTATTTCCATTCCTATTGGTCTGATTCATGCAGCCAAGGCTCGTAGTGCATACATCTGAGCCTATTCTTTACCTCCCATACCACTCTGAGGCTATGTCTAGATTGAGAGACAAATGCTTTTTGTAGTGTTCCTTGCGGTCCTGGATCCTTGGTCATCCTTCTAGCTCCTGCTGAGGAAGATTATACTCTAGCTCTTTGCTAGCTTACTAAAGTGAGCCTGGTGCTCGCTCAGACTGTRTCCAGGGAGTTTGAGCATCGCTGGGATGCACTCCAGGAGCAGAGAGCATTGCCAGGTTCCACTGGGGAGCTGTATGTTTGCCTGAGAGGGAAGGATGGGGTAGTGTGTGTTTGCGTGTGTTTTTATTCTTTTTTTAATTAAATGCATTGCCTCTACAGAACTTCTGTACCTGCCTCAAATCTGGATATTACATATGTATATTTTTTTTTTAAAAAAAATCAATTCAGCCTATGCTGTCTAATGATTATCTGTTCTAATGCCCAGTCTTGGGGGGGGGGGGGGGGAAGTCCACCAGGTCAAGTCTTAAGGCACTTTTGTTAAAGTCAATTTGAAACTAAAAATGAAGGAAACAGTACTGTGTGAAGTTTCTGAGTTGTTAATTTTAGGGCCCCAAGCCAAGAAACTAAAACAACAGCTGTGATGAAATTCAGACCCCTGGTTTAAGAGGTAAGGCCATTGAGGAACACAGGGTTTTGTTAGGTGACTGGGAACAAAACAGTACGTCGATATCATAGGATTTTCTTCTGTAATAGACCTGCTACATCTTGGAGGAGAGAAGAGCAGAAGTTAGAAGGAATAAGAGCAGAAGTTCAGACAGCAATGAGAATGACAGGTGCTTCCTTTGTCAGTACTTGGGCACTTAAGGGAATGCTGGAAATGTTATATGTAGAGGAAAATGCTTTGGGGAACGTCTGGTGAACAAACTGATTCATGCTTGGGCTTGCAGGTAGAAGGTCAAAATTATTCTTCTGGTTATTTGGAAGAATGGCATGTGACACAGACTGCCAGAAACAGTTTTATTAGCACTTGGCGTGGAAAACTTTTCTGTCCTGCAGTGACCTGAAGCGAGGAAATTCCCAAGACTGAAGCCATGTYGCCATATCCATGTTTACCTTTCTGTGGCTTACGTAGCAGACTTYGTTTTATGCATAATGAACTGGGATTTCATAGCAAGCTAAAAATTTTTGGTTGAAACTTTTCCAATTTTTCAAAATTCAGCCTGTTAAAATTATTTCACCCTATTTAAGCAAAGATACAAGAATGTCAAAAGCTGGTTAACATGRTAAGCTTGACTGTTTTTGCTGTTAAAGCTAGTGACCTTTATCAGGAGTGTGGGATGCAAACAGTGACAGAACATATACTTAATCCAGTCAGCTTTTGAGTACACAAAGTGACCACTCCGGCATGGCAGTGGGGGATGGAGCTGGGAACATTGCACTCAGTGCATGTTCCGGAGCTATAGACCATCAGGGCTCCACAGGTCACGGAGAGGGCTCAGGAGCAGGCCAAGAGGTAACAGCCACATAGTGAATTGTTCTGCAGCTGCATCAAGGTGAAGAAAGCAMGCAAAAAGTACATATTTTTAACACAAACTTGCACTTACTAGTAGAACTGTAACTTATTACCGTGTACACTTTCTCAATATTTTATAGAGGAATTCACTGAAGTTTCTTTTGGTAAGAAAAACCTAGTCCTTGAAGGTTCTGTGCTCCTTGTGGAAGGATATTTATCATTTTAATTGTCCATGTAATGCCCTGTGTATTGGGCTTCTATTTATTAATTTTAGTCTTAATTTTGTAGCAGTATCCAATCTATCATCCAATTTGAAAACACCCCATTTGCAAGTATTTTGAAGAAATTTTGTAAAAATGAATGGCAAAGCTAATAGTCTTCTCTTAACTAGTCATATTTTCCGTATCTCACTGCCATCTCCATGGTGGGCTATAGTTTCTATTTCACCAGACAGTGACTTAGAATTTTCTCGATGATATAAATTATTGTATATTCCTTTTTATTCTCTCTGAATTCCAGTCTAGAGATGGCAATTTGCAGAGTTTTTTCGGGAGCGTGTCTCAGGTAGCATGCTGTGGCTTAGGGGCTTGGCATCTATGGCTTCTTGCGTGGGTTAGAAAAACTTATTCCGTAGTGGAAGAAGAAAWAGGAACATCAGAACTTGAAAACAATATTACAGTTCCATTATGAAATATGTCTACCTAGCAGTATTGAATGTTATTATTAGTGCTTTGTGTCCACAGTAAAATCATTTGTTACTTTATTAATTTCTTTCACCCAGGAAACTTCTCAATTGTTCGGTGTGTTGGTTTAAATTAATTGGAAATAAAACTTGGCCAGGTTGATATGTGTAGAAGAATGTTAAGTAAAGCAGATCTACAACTTTCATTAAAGTTATTGGTCTTTCTGTTAATTAAATTGTAGCCTGCGTGAAACCTATTCGAAGTGGTACAATAGATACAAAGTCAAATGAGGGCTTTGCCTTGGCAAGCTKAATACATAAGGGCACAGGCCAGCACATCAAACAACAGACAGATAGTATGTGTATTTTRTAAGCAGCCTGGATTTTTTTAATAGTTATTACTAGAAAGAGATCATCTTCCTTAATACAGGTTTATAATAATTAATAATAAGGTATTTGCAAAACAAGGGAACCAAGCAAAATAGAAGCTCCAGTTTTGGRTTATGTATTTTAATATACTTTTAAACATGATTAGCATTCTGCTTTGAAAAAGTATAGTCATCAAAGTTAGAAATGAGCAGAACTTAAAACACTTTAAATGATAGTTCTGCTCTATTCTGTGCCTTCAGTAATATATCCTTGCAAGGATAACCATGTATTGCGAATTCTTGAAAAAAAGGAAAAAGGCAATAGGGAAGGTGCAGCTARCAGGTGCTCCTTGTAAAGTGACACATTAGCAGAATTGTTAGTTTGTTGTTTGTCTCTTACCATATATTGTATTATTGCTTAGCCTTTCAAAAACTTAAGCTAATAGTTTTGAGATATGTTGCTATCTTGCCTCTGGTATAAATTAAAYATTTTCCAGTGGATGAATGGTATCAGAAGAATGCTGCTTTTATTGTAGAACAAAAACAGTAGCTAATGGCCTGTCTGAATTCCTATACTAGACATGCATTTTCAGTATGCTGTTGAAGATTCTTGCTGAAGAGAATACTTTYAAATAATCCATACTCACATAGAATTTTACATCTTTAATATCTGCAAATCTATAAATTATATCATTTGATATGAAGGCATGAGGACGGGACATGTTAAAAAAAGCTACTGTGTGCTGCCCTACAGAATATTCATTTTGGTTGCCTAACTAAACTGTTAGTAACGTGGCTCTTACAGAAGATTTCGCAGCGCAAAAGCAAGGAAGAGCCTTAACTGAGATAYGGATGTCATCAGAGAGAGTACATTACTTTTTCTGTATTTAAGGTACAAATTCTTATTGATCTTACTTTTTTATGTATGGCAACTTAATACTGTTCAACTGTATTATCTTAAAAGTATGATGGTTTTGGTAACTGAAATGGTGAATTTTTTTTGTCTAGATAAATGACTGCTGTTTTTGTCAAAYGTCATTTTGACATTTTTTAAAATATCTTCCATTTGATATTTTTTCACTGTTGGGATTTTGAGTTTCCTACAACTATGAAAGGATTAATTTCAGGATTAAATTCAAGTTAAAGCTTCAGTGGAAGAAATATAAACAGACTGCTCTTTGCTCAGCAGTGAGAGCATGGCTCAATAATTTTAATTTACTTCAGTCAGAGAGTGCATTCCTTCAAGTAAAATCTCATATCACTACTTTTTAGTATACCCCCTTGAATCACTAGGAACAGCAGTAAGCTGAAATCCTTTCGCCCTCTGTCCAAAATTGTAGACTATTTTCAGTGGAAAACCTCTGTTCAGTATTCTCTCTTGCCTTGTACTCTAACCRCAATGATACCCTTTAAGGTGTCCTGCTGGTGGAACTTGCCTGCTTCCTTCTTTCCCCCACTTGGCTTAATCAATGATTTATCAAATCTGGGGGGCAGATTTGATAGGAGGGAGCCCAGGCGACAGAACCGAGTGTTTCTGAGCAGCCATTACCACTGGCTGCTGGAGTGGAGAACATATAGGGAAAACTAGCTGGAGAGGCATCTTACAAGGCAAAAGCGGAGTTTGATGTTGTTAGCTAACATGTAAAGCATTTAATTTCTAGTCGAGACAAACCCACAGAGCTCTCAGATGAATAACAAAATTTTCTCTCCAAAGTTTTGCAGGTGCAATCATCTGTCTTCCTTGTAACTGTAGTAAGTAAAAGTAGTATCAATGTTCAGAAACTCAAATGGGTCTTTGATAAATCACTAAGCTTCCAGTAACTTGTCTCATTTTCATAAAATACTATAAATGTTATGGTGGAAAAGAGCTGTTAGGTGTTTATCTAATTTGTTGATACAAATGTCTAGTGATGAAGATTCCACAATCTCCTAGTGTAATTTTGCTTAACTATCATCATCATCATGAAAAAGATTTTTTTTCATTTTTTCTTTTTTTGTTCGTTGGAAAGTAAGCCACTGACACGTATGAACCTGGTAAGGAGAAAAGCAGAATTTTTACACTTTGGAAGACTTACCATTTCTCTTTTTGGTCTACTTTTTTTCTGAGCAAACTAATCCAGTTCCTTTAACCTTTGCTTTCAAGTTGTATTTTCTAAAGCTTGCCTCCTTTGGGGGACTGGGGAATGGTGAGGAAAGACAATGTCCCACATACACCCTATTCCAGCTGAGATGTTGCTGTAGCTGCCCCTACTCAATAAATGCCACCTTTGTCTGTGTATAAACTCTTACACTTAACTATCTTATTTCTATAAATGTTGAGGGGTGAACTGTAGTACTATCATAGTACAGTTCCTGTGTGTATTGCCTATTTTTTTTTACCCTCACAGTGAATGTGATTACAATTCCTTTACGTTTTTTTTTTTGTTTCTAATTCTTTCCATTTCATAATCATGTTTATGAATTAAATTAAAAATTTATGGAAGCTATCATCTCAATCTTAGGTTTTTTTATTTCTGTTTTTTGATTTCTTAGTTTTTTAGATTTTCTCAGCTTTTTCCAATAGATGCTTTCCTGATACACAAAATATATTCAGGAATAGTTTTTACACAAGCAGATTCATATTATCTGATGCATCAAAACTTTATTCAGCTTCACATTTCATAGCATCCCTAACAGATTCTCCATACTGATACATTCTGCACTGCTAATGAATTACCKCCCAAATTCTCTTTTGGCAGTAAGAGACCAACCTAAGTTCAGGACCCTTTTGAGTTTGATATCTTTGCATTGGAGATAYCTTTCTTTTGCTCTGGTTTTAGAATTGTTTGGAATCGTTGAGTCCCCTGTGTTGGTCTCAAATTCTGTCTCTTATCTTAAAACATTATTTATGAAGAATTAGTTCTTTGCTTTATTTTGAAAGACTTGGTAAGGATGATAACTGTAGCTGAGATGTAGAATGATAGTGAAACTGAGATGTCCTTGTGGTAACTAAATAAAGTTGTGTAGCACTTGTGTATTTTAGCAAATTGTAAAGGCGTTGCGATGTCTTTGCTTTGTAGAATTGTCTCACAGCATTCTCAGGACTCCAGAGTTTTGTAAGCAACCATAATTCATGTGAGCAGTCCCAGTTAAGACAAAAGGCATGGGATTTCAGGGTGGGTCTTTAGACTGATTTTAATCAGTTATTTCCTAGAATAGGTTTCAGTAAACAGTATCTTTTCTGGCTTAGTGGTAGTTATAAAGCTTTAGATTACTAAAAGTTGTAATTACCTTTTACATATTTTTGCTGGTTTTTAATTTGCATGGAAAATAATTGAATAGATTCCTTACTGTTGATAGTTAATTTTATTTTCTAATCTTGGTGTTCTATGTTAAATTTAGCAAAATCAGAAGTAGAAAATACCAGGTATTTGCTTATATAACAAAATGCGGATTTAATAAAAGGACAATACAGACAGTGATGTCTATAAGGTCATCTATAAAGTGGTGGAAATACTTGTAAATAGAGGCAAGATAATGTAAAATACATACAGAAATTAAAAAAAAAATCAGTTCTCAAACACTTTAAGCTTTAACTGATTTGTCAGTATGATATTTATTAAGAGCTAAAGACAGCTAGAGACTTTACCTTGCCCATTGCAAGCTCCAGGAACCTATGGAAACACTTTGAGATAATATTCTTCAGATTTAAATAGGTAATCAAGCTTAGGTGTTTTTACTGGAAGAGGGACAGCGCTGATTCAAGGCAGAGGATGGTCCAGCATACTACCTTAGTTAAAGATGTTTGGCTGTGTTTGATGCCCTAGGGCTGTTGTGTGCTTTGCTGACCTGCCATGCCACTACGGACATGACACTGTTTGCTGCCTGGATTTCTTCTTCTCGTGAGCCTATGCTCTGTCTCCTTCCTCGTAATATGCATCAGTGAGGGGATTATTGTATTAGTGACTGCTTATTATGAAATAGCTGTTTGAGTTTTGAAGACCATAATTTAGTATGCCTATGCTTTTCTATGGCAAAACCAACATCTTGTTAAGGCCATACTGCATAATGCCTTAGAAGGCAGTGTGTAATAGAGTTGGATTTATCATAGAATCTGTAAGATGACAGTAATCTGAAATGCATACAAAACCAGTACGAAGAAAATGGAAAACAATACTGAGAGATTCAAAGTGAATAGCAAATGAGCTGAGCTTTCATACTAGAAAATAAAATAGCTTGACTGCCTGTGCTGCCATTTTTCTTGTCAGAAATGCTCAATAATACGGTAAGGAGGGAGTTACCTAATCAGCTCTTGTGTGACCTGGAATACTGCACTTCTTTTTGGCCAAGCATTAAGAAATCTTAGGAAATTGGTAGAATCTTCAGAAAGATCAGTAAATATAGGAGGATGTGGAATTGACAAGCAAGCATTAAAAATGTTTGTTTTGGAAAAAATAATTTGCTAAATAACTGAAAAGAAACAAAGTTGTTCTTTCTTCAAAGCTGGAGGGGGAAAGGCTTTCAACTTTGGTCTTGATAYATTATAGAAATCACACTTTTAGGATTTGCAACTTTGAGATTGTAGGAAAGTTGCATAGGGTTATGCATAGCCTGTTTCTTCTGAACTCTACAGGTATATGAAATCTGATTACACTGCTGTCTTCAAAGGTACAGTCTAAGTGCTGTTGCCTTGGGATTCATACTGATCCTACCTGACATGGTTAATGATTTTATAGCTGCTGGAGTTCTGTTCTCGTTCTGATGCTGACTTGGGCTCTGAAGTACAAGCTGTTCCTGTTGATCTGCTCTAGTGTGCATCTTTCAGCAGTCAACAGAGACACTGACTTTGGTGTTTGAGCATTTCCATTGTTCTTTTCAGTTGTGAATTCCCAGCTGAAGCCAACTGAATGGTCCCTCCAAGACAGATTCATCCTAGCATCCTAGCTTGGCAGTAATGGTAAAAACAGAATGTATTTTTAATGAATTTTTGATTAGTAATAGCGATGGRTGGATGAGCAGTATCTTTCATGTCAACACTACATGGAATTTCAAGCTCTGAGGCCAAATGGTGGAAATTAGCTGCTTAATTTAAATGTGTTTAGCTTAACAACTTTTTTCTTTTGAAATAAACTCTATGGATAAGCAGAAAGCACTTCTTTGAGTTTCCAGTGGAAAATTCCTTGTCCATAAATAAGAAGAGCCTCTGGCAAAGAGAAGCTGTTTAAAGATGGAAGTCCCACGTATTTTCCTTRTTGCGTAGCTGACCAAAATTACTTGTTCTTTTTCTCAGTGGCTATAATGCTGAGGATGACTCTTTTTCAGGTAGACCTTTTCTGACAAAATGTCTTGATTTTTGTCAATGGTGGTTACTATTGTAGGACCAAAAATAGGCCAGGAAATTACCTAATGTATTACAGTACACTGTTATATAATAGAGATTATATAATTATATAATTATGTTAGGTAATAACACAGATTCAACCTTCAGCGCAGACTTTGTGCAAGAAATAAGAAATATATTAAAATGATGCAGGTGGCTTTTTATATATATACACATGTTGCTTCCATTCTTTAGTATTCAAAACTGGTCCCTGGTAACAGGAGGAAGGAAAACTAGGCTCTTTTTTACCTCTACCTGGCAGGCACATGATAGCCAGGAGTGGTGATTGAAGTCTTGGTTGCCCCGAGACTGTTTCAGCTAATCTGTGACAGGCTATGTCTCCAGTACCTGTGGAGTGGGAACTAATATGTGTCTGATTGTCCCTGCTGTTTAGAAGGAGCAGAAAGTGAACAGGATAGTTCATGGATGCCGTCATTCTGAAACTCTGCTGCTCCAAAGGAGGACTAAAATTTGGGCTTTAATGTAAATATTTTTTTGGAACTGAATAGGTTTCTGTTGCAGCTGGTATTTGTCTTAGTTCATCCTTACACTTAGGTCCCAAATCTTTATTTTCAATCAATATTGATATTGCCTTACCCTCTTCTTGTATATAATATGTCATCATCTGAGGGGTAACTTTGAATTGGAATTAACGTATCAAAAATTGGCTTTCAGCATGACAGTAACTGAAGTTGCAGAACTAACTTTCAGGTTAGAATTGTCCATTCTGTAGTGTGATGTATGTCTTCTGCATATCTATGGTAGAATTCTTGCAGTAACCCTTTGAAACATTAATTCTGTTTTACTGCTAGTGAAACTAAGGTTTAAAAGACAGGAAATCTGCAAGTTCTGGGGCTCAGTTCTTTGTCATATTGGTTAGTTTGTCCTCAGTCTATTCTTGTTCCATATTTATCAGAACCTTCTAAAAATTGAAGCTTCCTGCTGTCAACATCATGGTACTGGTAACTGCTTAGCTGGACAAGTTATGGAATTGATTAGGGATTTTTTTGAGTGAAACATTCTTGATTTGATGGAAAATGCCACCTTGGGGAAACCTAAAGCTGGTTTTGAGAATAAGGTTTGGGTTTTCCCTGAAGATATATTGACTTCTGGATTTCTGCTCCTAACCAGGGAAATGCTTTTCCTGAAAAAGAGGACAATGGTTTGTCCCCCAGCCTGCAATGCTGGGACCCAGACTGAATCTGTAGAGAAATACTGTTGTGTCTTTTAAATTGGGGGTTGGTGTAGCAGGGGGGTTTCCTAGCGATGAAATGAGGACAGTACTTGGCAAATGTAGGATTGCTTGGCAGAAGTGAGAATGCCCTCCCTTCCTTAGCTGGGCGGCAAATGGATATACCTATGGCATGGGAGGGCCTCACTTGAAGTCCAACAGAGGTTCTGAGATTGATGGCTATATTTCTTGTCTTGCAATGATTTTTGTATTCTGATTGAAAACTTTTAGGAATGTCAATGAACCTAACAATAGAGTCAAACTTAAGTTCTGTGTAGGAAAATATTTGGCATAACCAATTTGATATCAGAGTCCCAGGCATGGTGTTGTCCACTCAAATGAAAGTAATGAATAGAGGCAAACTTGATAACTAGGGGAATACACCTGAAGGATTAAGCCAAATGGCTGCTGTTCAGTCCTTTGTGTTAAGTATGTGTAATCTGGTGTTRCTGACTTTGAATATTACATAACCAGAGCCATGATAATGGCCACTAGGAGACTGGTTCCAACCAGGAAAGGTAAAATATTGATTAATTCTTTTTAATGACCACACAAACCTGTACATTTTCTGGTGTTTTCTTTGATCTAGGACAAAACATGTTTGTAGTTACAGATGGAGGTACTTATTTCATGTACKCATCAAAATTAGTGAAGAGATTGTTCTGATAGCTGATATTTCCAGGAATTTATGCCTGTAGAGAGAAATGAAGTGTAAGATGATCTTTTCCAATTTATTTTCATGCCCTGGAAGCAGACAAGAAGATAGAGCAATATTTCTTTTCATCACCACCAGTAACACCTATGTGTTAAATGTATGTGTGTGTATGCCTGCCTAGTTCTTACAGTGCTTCAATATAGCTTTTAATATTAGCCACAATTAGAGCATCTTTAAAACTATATTTTCTGTTTTCTTTTGCAGCAGTGTTTCAGACCTGCGAGTTAACAAAAAGAAGCTATGTCGGTCCAGAATGCCAGAAAATGATCAACTGCTACCTAAGAGCAAGCGGAAGAAGAGCTAGTGTCACAGTGGTGTGAGGTCTAAAACCATGCAGAAGGCTTAAAGCTGCGCAATACTACTTATTTGTTCCCTCTTTTTCCAGTGTATCTGAGCACTTAATAAAGCGCTGAAACTTTGCACAGTTGTCATTCAAACTGCCTTAAAATAACTGGATTAGCACACTGTCTTGTTTACAGCACTATGGGTCATTTAACTTTAAGATTGGGCATGAAATACGGAATTCTGTAGGGACGTTTRGCTGGCCGTTTTCCCCGTGTCCGCATCGCAGCTGAAGGAGGTGGTTCCCCGCTTCGTGCATGTCCTGCTCGTATCCGCAGGAGCAGGCTGTGCCCGTGCGAGCGAGCCGGGCAGTGGTGGGAGAGCCGAGCGGAGCGGAGCCGGGCGCAGCGGCGGCAACCCTGCCCCGGGGGCCGGCGCGGCGCCTCGGGCCGTGTCCGACGGCGCCCACTCTTCCCTGCACAAAACTGCTCACAGCGCCGCTGAGGAGACGGGCTGGCGCGTTGTTTGCAGACCGACCGTCCCGCTGAAGTCGAGTAGGAATCCAGGGAAATTCTTCCTTTTGTCATCGCTTTCTGATAGGGCAGGTGGGTTCTGCCTGCTTTCCTAATTCAATTTGGAAACCTAATTTCCTCCAGATTTCAGCGGGAAGTTAGGTGCATAAATACCTCTGAGGCGCTGGCTGCATGTGATGGTGAAAATCTTTTTTTTTTTTTGAAATGATAAGCATGTGTGACGGAGAGGAGTGATATGTTTAATTCAGAGTAATTTAACTTTTTCAAATAAATCATAATTCAAATTTAGTTCTACAGAAATATGCTGGTTTTGAATATGTTCTTGTAAACTTATTCGTTAGTATATGAAAGAGAATAAATACTCTTATTTTTGACTTTTTTATTTTTTGACTTTTTAGGTCTCTCTGTGTTTCACAACAATTAATACCAGACAGATTTTGTGCAGTTGGCCAGAGAATATTTGCATGTGTGACAGTATGTCTGAACGTCACYGTGAGCAAGGCAGCTTGCATCGGCTGTTGAGAAGCCTCCTTAGGAGGCTTTTATTGATGTGCTTTGCATCTGACTTAGCAAGACTTCCTTTTCTTTAATAAGGTAACGATAGTGACTATCATATGCAGAAAATAGCCTTGAGAAACTCTATAAATATTATTAGAACTTAAAATGAGATCTAACTGTAAGTAGGAATGTGAATATACCTTTAATAAAATTAGGGCAAAAGACTGTGCCTCTTCTAAGTTTTGCTCAGTTGATTTGCCACCAGTTGTGCTTACGCGAAGCTCTGAATCTGATGAAATGCTAGTGTATTATAGTTCAGGATTAGGCATGAATGCTGTTTTTTTTTTTTTTTTTTTTTTTTTCCTGCCCCCCCGGACCCCCAACACTGGTGCAGTAGCAGGTGTTTGAAACTACAGAATTGCTGTTTTGGTTTTAAAGTGCAGTTACAAACTTAAGCGCTGTGGAGTGTAAGGCTGAGAACCCTCAGCACAGCTTTCTCATTACCTAATGACCAGCTCAGTAAAGGTCAAATCAGAAGTGGTAACTGTGTGAGGTCTTCAACTCCGCTGAATCAGCAGGGAAAATTAGGATGCTGCAATACTTAATTAGCTAGGTGCTTTCTTATCCATTACCAGTGAATGGATTATGAATATAACTTTATCAATAGCAGATACTTTTTGCTTAGCTTTGGAACCAGATACCACTTCCAAAGCTAAACTTGTAGTTAATTGTGATAAATGCTGATGTAAGTGAGATGAAAATGTATTTCAACAGCCAATAAGAATGAATMGTCTAATGCATTAAGTAAGTTTGGGCTAGGACGTACTTAGAAAAATCAACACAGAAGATGAATAAAAAAGGCATAAAATGTCAAGTGATGAAAGGGCTAGTGCCAAGCTTTAAGAATTTTTCCTGGGGTGGCTGGAGGCTAGCAGCTCAAATTTGTCATTTCTATTTGAGAACACATGAAGAATGGGTGAAGTACTAGAAATCTGCAAAAGGTATTTATGGTATCTGTGGTTAAAAAGCAAAGAGATTTTGGAAAATTCTGGTAGTGTTAGCTTAATATCAATTATTTTAAAAAACACTAGAAGAGATAATCAGCTATTTGTAATCACCCAAAACAGAACAAGGTGAGAAATGGCTTGTGTGGATTTGTCAGGAGCAAACCATGTTGAGTCAAGCCTGAGTTTGGGAAGAAGGATTGAATGATCTAGGGGTGGTTTTTTGTGCGTTGTTTGTTTGTTTGTTTGTTTGTTTTTGGGAAGAGAAGACAAAGCGGGTGTTAAGTTTCTAGGAAAGAAAAATAATCTCTTCAATTTAGACAGAAAGGAAATAGTTATATTACAGTAAGGAAAACTCAGCTTCCTTAAGGGCAAGGAAGCACTGGAAGAGATTGCTTTTGGAATATCTATTGTGAGAGGTTTTTAAGGGAAGCAGCTCTTAAGCATGACATGTTTTGGATATTCTCATGCTGGGACAAGCTGACCTTGTGAGTTCCTTCGCAGTTCTGTGATTCTTTGCTTCTGTGTTAATGCAGGTGCATTACAGTCATTGATGTTAAGCTGTCCCCTTCTGCCCAATTGTAGGCAGTATTGTAACCGTGGATGTAGAAAAGCCTTGTTCTGTTGCAGCGTGTTTTATGCCTCAATAAAAGACAACTGCTTAGTAATAAAGCAGCATTAACTTAGCTTCATTGTCTTTTTTTTTCTAGGCCAGTTGGTAAAGAGTGTTAAATCTAGAATGAGTGTCCTGTGGGAGGAACGTAGCAAACCAACAGGTGTTGAACAGCCCAGCAGATCTCGGTCTGATCTGGCATTCAACGCTGGTAGTCGCTCAGGTAGTAGTTCTGTTGTTCAAGCAGTTGAGCTCTCAATCTGCTTTGGGGTCATGAATAGCAGCTGTATAGTTCTGAAACTCATGCTGACTTCAAACTATCTTCCATTCGAGAAAATGCAGGAAAAGCTATTGTTCTCGAAGCTATAATCTTGAACATATCCAAAGCTTAAGACTTTTTATGTTTCTGTTTTTCTACTGTTTATTCAATCAAATTTGTTATTTCTTTAAGAAAAAAGGCATTTGATCCTTCCTTAGTGCTTCTTTTTGAGTTTCAGTTAGCCAGGGCATAATGTGAAGAAACATTAGCTTTCATAACCATTTTTAAATCTTTTGCAAAGGGTCTGAATTTAAACCCTTCTGTTGCCAGTTGCAGTGAATCACGGTAGAGTGGTAGCTTGAATCTGGAACTGGCATTCCCCAAAGAGCTCTTTTCAGATTGAATGCAAACGAAGGTGTTTATTGAGTGTGTTTATCTACTTCATTCTCTGCAAATATAAGCCTCAGATGTTTACTTTTTGTATAGTTTTTGGCATTTGAAGCTGATTTTGCTTGCATCAGCACTACAGCTATTGGGCTGGTGCCTGTGGTGTGCTGTATAATGCTGGGCTCCAAATCTGAAAATTTATTTTCTCAAAGATGTGATAAAGCAAGTCTCTGGCTTTGCTCCCTTCATTTTGGTTACAGCATAGGCCAAGGAGCAACTGAGCCCAGCAATCCACTGTTAATAATTGTTTTTCCAGGATAATAATGCATTCTAGGCTAAAAATTTGTTGAAGTAAGGATGCTCTGAGGTCAAGGTGCAGAAGAAATGATTGTCAAGGCTGTGTTGGCTGTGCTGTTCTTACATTTTGTTTTTCTTCTGATTTGTTACCATGTAATTAAGTGGCAGAGTTAAGGGTAATAGTCTTGTCCATTCATACTGCAGGGTTCAGCACATTCCTGTGTGCGCTGCGTATCGGGAAATAAAAGTAGAAGAGAAGAATTCACAGGATGCAGAACTCATTTACTAGTCGAGCAAAAAACATTAATCTTCATTTTCAAGTCTTTGCAAAGGGTCTGAATTTAAACCCTTCTGTTGTCAGTTGCAGTGAATCACRGAGGGGAACAAACTACACCAAGAATGAATCAGCCTTTTCATCATCCCCCAGGATGTCTTAAACCTTCACGTGAAGAGTAAGCCAAGCAGCAAAGGGAATAAGGGCTTCACAGATAGGTATAGTTTGAGAAAGGRTTTAGCACTGACTTTACTGTTCTGAAATCACTTTTGGGCAAAATGGGAACAATGGTTGGTATTTCTGAATACATAATGCGCTGCCTTCTGAAGAAGATACTGCAGAATCTCTGTGACACTGAAAAACATGGCATGTTTCAGATGAGAGTGAGCTGCGGGGCCTCAGGAGGCGTGGAGTGTATCTGTTCTGCACAGTGAGAGCCTAGGTGAGATCTCTACTCTGTCTTTGAGGGCTGCATGATTTAATAAACTGAAGGAAACTAATGCATACAATCTTTTGCTTACAATAATAAGGTTTTAATTCAGATTTCACTTTCTTTTCCTTTAACCATTTTATTTATCAAGATAGATTATTTATGAAGAATGTGATAAAATACTCCTTTCCCTAAGAAAATTCTTAACTCCACAGTGTAGGCAATGAAATCAATGAAATTAATTCAACTACCAAAATGAAATACAATAGCACATATTCTAAGGCATTAACTTTTTGATGTGGGAAGGGCTCCTTTATCATAATCTGAACTTTTTGTCTCTGAATTCTGTTATTTTTGGTGCGAACTAGGATCATGAAGGAAGGGGATCCCTTTCTGGTCTTCTGCTGAACCATCCACCCACAGAAATAAGCACAGTATTTATTATTATTTTTTTTTGTCCAGCATTATTTTGTCCCTGTTTGCCGTTACAGCTGAAATGTGCTAGTTCCAGTTTGACACCTCTTAGTCTGTCTTTCCAGTTCATAAAATACCTTCCAGTCATGAAGATCTGGATTACAATATGGATGAAATGCCAGTTTGTTAACACTGAAAATTAGATTAGAATATGCTGCCAACATTTCCTTTGGAAATAATCTCATCCAGCTCCCACTGAAGGACTGCTGTTTGGTAGGTTTTGAATTGGTCTGATAAATAATTGAACAAGCTCTGGGGCTGCTTCAGAGGGAYGTTACTTCATGTGCATAATTAACAGAAGACATCTGTAACATGGTGCTTGGCTATGCGTAGTGCAGCCTAACGTCGGTATTCTCGTCTTTTGCTTCTTTGAGTAGTTTTGCAGCCATAAATGTACAGTGGTGTTGACTATGTAGCCACTTTTGGGGGGTTGTTATCACTGTCTCTGTCTCTCTTTTTTTTTTTTTTTTTTGTACCTACAGTGCTACAGTGAAAATGAAACCTTGAAGTCCAGCCTCCTTCCAAGCCAGATCAAAAGCTACATTTAAAGAAAAAACTTTGCCTGAAATGTTTCTCAATACGTTTGATGTTGCAGTAATTCCCTGTGATAGTTTTTTGGGGCCTAAATGCCAGCCATGACACCAGACATTGTAGGCAGAATGGCACAAAATACAGGTTAGCTGTGGCTTTCGTTTTCCCTCTGGCACTGCTCTCAGCTGTTTACCTTCTTTCTGGCTAGCAGCAAGAGACTTAATGCGAAGTGACCGGTGAAGGAGGAGCTGGCTGCTGCGTGGCTGGAGGCCTTGCCTTTGCTTGCTGGGAGGCTTTGCAGCAACGTCTGCGCGTTAGACTTGCGGTAAGCGCGGAGAGCAGCCCCGCTCCTTTTGWCAGGAAAATGCCGAATCTTCTCACGCTCCGTGGAAATGTTCCACCCAGATGTCAGCAGCTTGGCTGAAATCGTTYGAGAGAATTATTTTCAATCTCTGGCATGACAGCTATGACACTGAGCAGTGTCTCAACTGTCTGTACCCAAAGATGCTGAATAAGCCTCTTGTTTGGAAGATATTTACAGTTCTGCACTTAAACAAATGTACAGCCAGAAACAGTCAGATGTATTTAGTACTCAAGTAATTGCTTAGTGGGTTTAGGCAGCAGATGCTGCCTAATATGGTATTATACCACAGCTAGTTGCTTGGGCATCAGATTTTCTCCTAACCCTGTAACTTCTCTAAGGCAAATACAGATTTATGCA
This sequence comes from Rhea americana, assembly GCF_003343005.1. NCBI lineage: Eukaryota > Metazoa > Chordata > Aves > Rheiformes > Rheidae > Rhea > Rhea americana. Next base: position 58,445 of record NW_028186408.1, on the reverse strand, counting down.
AGAATGGCRTAAAGGAGTTGAAGGTTCTGCCCTCTTTCCAGAGAGCAGGTTAGAGGATATTTACTTTAATAAATTGGTAATTCCCYGTGCTATTTGTTCTGTCTGTTCCCTCATACAGACAGCTGGGGTTGGCATCATCAGCTAGCACTAGAAAAGGGACTGCTGTAGAAAAGCAGCAACTCTCGAGGCCTTGGTTAAATTCCGGAAATCATTAAAATGATATGTTTAGGTGAATATTTGCATACCTTCTCATCTCTACTGCTGAACTTATTTAAAATGTTTTACTATTCATTTCTCTTTATCTCCCATCAAACATACAATTTTGCAAGATAACTTTGTTTCCAAACCTCGGGCCAGTCTTGGGCATAACAAAATGATTTGCTGATGTGTGCATCGTGTTCTAAGCAGCAGTTCTTGGGAACTCCTTTGCCTCTTGATTACAAAGACTTCTGACTCATGTGAACCATGAAAGGTTTCGACTGACAATTCTTAACGTTCAGAACTGGTATTTCTTATTAACAATTTGCTCTTTTCAAACAAAAAATTACATCTCGAATTGATACGGCAGCTCAAAGACCTCATCAAATGTAGCTGCTGCTCCCTTTCAAGAAGTATTTGTACAGTTCCAATTCACTGCAGTGAATTTTATTTGCTAACAGCTCAGGCATATGTCCCTGCATCATGGCTTATCAAGTTATACCACCGCATATCAGCGGGACTGTGGTAACTGCCTGCCTGTCAGCTTTCACTCGCAGCAAGGTAATGCAGCTTAGTTTACCCTGTAATAAGGGAGGTTAATGCAGAATCACACTTGTCTTGTGTGCAAATGGACCATGCAAATGCTCTGTTACCGCTACTCAGCTGACTCAGCAAGTTGTTAAGCTAGGATAACTTGATTGTTTGTCTGAGCAGTAAATACTTCAACTGCATGTGAAATCTCTCTTTTTTGAAAGTATCTTCAGATTTAAGGTATAGATTTAAGTGGATCTGGAAAATCTCTGCACCGTTCCTTGTGCTATTCCTATATCTTCCCATTTGTGCAGGGGCTACAGACGTACCAAACAGAAAACAGTCTGTGGCATCCTGGAGAGGGGTTACCAAAACGAGAGGTACCATTTCTCAAGTACCATCTTCTATGACCTCAGTTACTAAATCTTCCTAAACTCTGACTTGTCAATTGTACCGTCTTCCTGGCGGGAGTGTTACAAAGTCATGGTTCATAACTGACTGCAAAGACTCAGACCTCGTAAAGGTAGGGCCCGCTGAAGTATCTTTATGGATACATGTTTACAGATGCAAAAGATTTTTTTTTCTCTTTTACTGAAAGTATTCTCTCTACTTATATATTTCTGAAAAAGGACTGACTAGATGAGGAATGAAAGTTTGATATTAAAATGTTTTTCTGGCAAAACTTACTGAACTGAAAATTCTCTGCTGTCTGAAATTCATCAAATGAAAAATAACAAACCAAAAGATTTGTCTTTGCAAATTTCAAATGCCAGAATTTTATCATTGATAATTTTAAAGTTGAAACTTGCAGCAAATAATAGTGTGTCAGTGGCAGACTGCTAAGAAGAAAAATCCTTTGCAGAAAACTTTGTGCAGATGTGTGCAGAAAACTAAACTACAGAACAAAATGTCATCAGGAAGGTTTAAAGCAGTTGAATTCAATTTTCAGATTGTAGTAAGAAAGTGATACTTCCATCAAATTTATCATTAGATTATTACAGTGATCTCTATCTACAGCACAGTGTGCTTTATTTAGTGTAGAAGTAAATAAAAAGAAATATTTCTATCTTCTGATAGAAGATAGAAGTCTGGAAAACAGAATTCTACTGTATCTAATTTCTTATATATGTATTATTAGATTGAACTAGAGTTTTGTATTTATACAYGCATGGCAGACAGTTGTGAAAAGCTGAATTAAAAATGGCATCTGGTGTCTTAGTGATGAAGCCTTCATATCTACGTACAGCTAAAGAGAATTTTTACTTTGAAATGTGAATCCATAAAACTATCATGATATTCAACTCTTATTGCTTTTTGATTTAAATTCAAATATAGTGCTCATTAYGAAAAATATGCTTGCTTAAACTAGCAAATGAACAAGAAATTTTGATGTTCAGATTCAATGCTTTCTGGCTTGTGTGTAGCTAACGAGAGAGGAAAATGTCAATATGCAATAAAATTAATTYGGGTGATGAGCACACATTTCATTGTAATCCAATGTGATTGGAAGCCTTTTTGTATAATCCTTGTTTTAGGAAAGTTCCTACAAGAAATTCTGTGTGAGAAAAATACTGATTTGTTTACTGAAAATGAGAAATCAGACTAAATAGAGAAGAATGATTTGACTGGCTGGTTAGTTTCCACCTAAATATACAGAGATCCACTAAGTATTACAGTATTATAGTATCTGTCCCTCAGGGAGAGGGCTTTTTAAGCTATAAGCTGTTTAGCTATAAGCTAAATACATGAGAAGGTGTATGTTTGTCCAAGAATAAATTTATATTGGAGGTTGGCAACAGGATTTGGAATAGTGCGGTTCTGATGCAGCCCGTGAGAAGTCATCAAGGTACRTCGGATTTTAATGTTGAATGGGTCCGTTGTGGAAATAAAGGACGTTAGACAGAACAGCTTCAAAATTTCTTTCAAGCACATGCTTAGAACAGAATAGAGCGTTGAAAGAATGTCTTTGAAAACATCGCAAATCGTATTTGGATTTCCACCTGAAGGACCCCTTTGAGGAATAGTTGGGCCGTTGAACTTCGCTGGCTGTTGTGGAATCTGATTGCTGCCTGGTGAGTTCGTTAAGCAGCTACAAGTTAACCTTGTATCTCATCTCAGATAATCAAAGAAATAAAGTAACTTTTAATTCATTTTATTGCCAAGCATCAGCCCTTTTGGCAGTGCATCTGATGTTGTATCTTAAGGGAAACTGCTATAAAGTGATCACGTTTCAGATTTAAGAGACTCAGYAGTTTGTGTCTTCATAAATATGGGCTTGTTCTCGTGTCTACTCATGAGATAATCCTCTATGTGTGTTAGTTATTTTTCTCTGTACTGCTGTTTTAGCCAACAGTGATATTTACAGATAAGACCAACCACATTTAGCTACAAATATAGCAAGATAACATTTTTCTTATTTCATGTTGAGATCATTTCATTAGAAAATAAAATCGCTAAGAAATCTCTGCTGCWTTCTTGCTCCATCTTGTCAGGATTAAAACAAAATTACTTTTTCTATGTTAGAGAACAAAGACAATTGAGAGGGGTAGATTTCTCCACCTTTCTTGATATGAAGCTATTGCAAAGGACAAATGACCCAAAAAGGTTGTAAGAAATAGAATGGAGAATAATTTGGAGTTCAGTTCTGAACAGTCTGGAATAGACGGGGTAGGATCAGGCCTAAAGTATACTGAGATAGTATCGGTTAAGCGTGTYGCTACTGCCCACATTCACCAACCAATATTCCAAAACTGGGGCTGTGGGAGATGATTTGGACCCACCTCAGTGGGCTTTTCCTTCAGCTATGTTCCCCATTAAATTCAATAGTTGCAATTCTGATATTTCAAAAATCAAAATTCTAGTTACTTTGCCTAATATTATCCCTTTAAGCCCTTTTAACTTGTCACCCGTATTTGACTCATTCATCTGTGTTTGGAGAATATTTTGTATGTTTTGAAGGTCAAGAGCATTGTTGGCTCTATTTTGACACCTGAAACGTATTTGGATGGCTGAGGTTGGAGGCTTTTGCTTTGTGCCTTACAGAATTTATATTTGTTTGAGGTTGGAACAAACTAAAGGAGTTGAAGCATTTTTTAAAGTGGAAGCACGATCAAAACTTCACTTTAAATGTGACAAAAGATTTAAAAAGTACATCTTTTTGGAAGACAAAGTTCAACTGTGTGCTATATGGTAGTATTTGTGCAGAATTTGCATCATATGCTCCCTGCGTTGTTTGAAGTAAAACAATTTTGAGTCCCTAGAAGATCCATATACCTGTCTGTTGTATATGATACACATATGCGCAAAAGACATAACAGCAGTGCTATCATTTCTTACTTGTATGTGGTGCTGTACTTTTTGAGGAAAAAAGAACCTCACCAACAGGCTTCTGAAGGAAAGCCTCTATCAGAAAATAAGCCTTTTGTAAATATCTTTTAAATCATTATTTTAATATTTTGTGCACCCTGTTGGAAGTTATTTGCAAAATGCAAATAGGCAGGTTGCGCATCTAGAAAACAAGCTAGGAGCTTTGTCCTTCTCAGCCAGTCTTGAGTACTGTYTCCTTTCAAAATCCACTCCACCGTACCGCTTGTTTAAAAGACAGAGGTTTGATGGTCATTACTTCTGAGCCTTAATTAATTGTATTGCAAGCCAAAAGGCAGGAACTTTGAAATTGTGGGACTGTTTTGTTCTCTAGCTCTGTTATCTGCCGTGCACAGATCTTTCCTGGATTTGTGCGGCCAGTTTCTCAGCAGCAAGTCGCATCTGGAGCGTGTGACTCGTGAAAGACTCTGGGTCGCTTACGAGAGCGGTGCTGCGGGCGTTACGGTCCCCGCTTCCTCTGTAGGCAGACCGTCCGACTGCCGTCCCGGACGCGCGCCATGGCCTCCCCTCGAGGTGGCAGCTCTTCCTTACGGCAGTTCGGCGGCTGTGGTGACTCGTGAGAGATCTGGCTGCTGTGTCTCGTCTGCGGTGTAGAACGTATCGGGTTCATCGGCTGTAGTTCCCATGATGTGCTCTCGCAGGGTTTTCGTTAGGAAAACACTTGCGTTCTCCAGCGGTCAGGCGTTCCGTGACACCGGTTTGACGAAAAGCGAGTACCTTCTGCCAGCTTTTGACTTCCTTTCCTAATGCTGGGCGTTAGCGTTGGGCAGACCCTAAACTTCTCTGTGCCATGAGTAACGCAACTGTAGAAGTGGTTTAACGCTGCTAATGACCTTCAGCAGAAGTGTTGAGCTTTATGTGATGATGTAGCTAGAGGAGAGCAGTTGTTCTTGACTTTCAGTGCTTCAAAATTAGCTTTCACTTCGTAYGGTCAGGAAAATAGAGGTGGGCCTTTTGTCTACTCCACTCTTCAGTGATGTGAAGTTGTGTTAAAGCATCTGTTTGCAGATAAGGGAAAGCCAGGTCCGAGTGATGCGAATCCCAACTAGACTGATGAAGCCTGCAGYGTGCGTGCTCTGCTGTAGCTCTGGCTGAGTTTAAGTATTGGGAAATATGGAGGTTAGTGGAAATGCCGGTGTGGAAGTATGTCGTTATCCGAAGCAATATTGGAAATCGTTCAGAGTTGAGCAGTGTGCGTGTGTGTATGTATACACATGCCTGGAGAAAAYGGTGGCAAGTGAAGGCAAGAGCCATGCGGTGGTACAAGCTCCTCTGATCTGCAGAGGAATCGAAGTATGTGACACGAAGAGGTACGGGGACAACTGCTGAAACGGTGCTAACGAGCGGGGTGCTCCTGCCTGTGCTCTGAGACGTACCCACGCCAAACAGATCTGGAGTGGCCCGAGTGGARCGACAGGATGTGCTATTCCTGTTCCTCTAGAGTTCTTCAGGAAAAAAAGCCAACTTTCCCACAGACTTGTGCTGAAAGCATTTGAAGAGCTTCTAGTATGCCTGATGGGTCAAACTATGACGAAATTAACTATTGGTCTAATTCAATGTATCTACAACTGGGAGTAATTTACCCTGGTGATTTTCTTTCTTTAGCTCTTTTCTTTTTTGTTGTTGTTGTTGAAAGCATCATTTTGTAGAGGCTCTAGCTTTGCTCTTGACTTGTTTTTGGAACAGTAGCAGATGGTGTATTTCGAGCTAGCCAGCAAAGAGTTCTCTTGCTTTATTTAACTGAGAGCAGGCAACATTATGATTTAGGAGCTGAAGGAATTGTTAGTCCGTTTTCCAAATTAAATAGGTATTTCTGATTTTGTCGATCTTTAGAACAAGGACAGTGCCATAAAAGAAGGTATTTCATTGGTTTAAAAAGGGTTTTCATCCTTAATAGGAGAAGCCAGGGAAAGCAAAGTATTTTTGAAAGCCTCATGCTTTTGTTTTTCCTAGATTATTCCAATAACCAGGAAATATGTGTTCCTTTAGAATCTTGTGCCACCTTGGGTTTTTTTATGACAGCAATAGTATTTTCACATGTGGATCCCCCTTCTTTCTTTCTTTTTYGTTGTTCTTAGTTGCCGAGTCTTGCTCTGAGATCATTGTTAATGCAGCAAGTTTCAGCAAGGGAAGCTTCCCAGTTTGCATTTGAGATTCAGAAGACGAGCTGACGCTGCAGATGAGACACGCAAACGGACGACTCCAGCAAGGAGGTAGCTCTCAGGATGGGCAGCAAATAGGCAGCGCCGGTAGACTGCGCCCTGTGACCACCTCGGTACAAATCCAGCGGCATCGATGGATCTACACTTGACGCAGTCACTGGTGTCGCAGCAGCTGGTGTGAGACAGGCCGGAGTTTCTGTGTCGTTCCTCAGGTGCTTTCTGCTGCAGTGTATGCAAAAGACAAATGAAAAAGAGTTTCTTGCCAAGATCGTCTCATCACAACTCATCTTGGAAATGGCACACCTGCTCCTGGAGAATTGAACCGCTGAGAAATAAATGTGATTAGCTCGGTTGTTAGAAGCAGGCTGTCCGTGCTGAGAAGTCACAGAACCGGGATGTTCAGGACTCCTGCGTTTAACTGGACTGTCTGGTAATCTTTGGGGTGCTCTCTAGTTATCTTTTTCCCTTGGCAGCGTGGATTTTCTCACAGGACGAAAGCTCACAGGACTGAGTATAAGGACTTCTCCTGCACATCTTCTGTCTTCCAACATTTTTTCATTTCTGTATCTCCTCACACTGGGTGTATCATACCAGTGYGAAGATGCCTCATACCGTTATGAACGGCTCTAATACTGCCAGAAGAGCTTATTCCTCTTTCCCTGTTCTCACACTTATGGGGTGCTGTACTGCAGAAAATAAATTGGTGTGGTTAAGCAGATACACCTCTTGCATGTTGACAAGGCTTGATGTTGTTTTAATGTAGCCATTTGTATGTGAAAGGCGAGAGAAACTGGGCTGCCCRGACCAACCATCAGAGCTGACTCTTGCTGTTGATCTTACTGTCTTGGCTTCCCTGTGGCCAGCCTTTTTCTCCTCCTTGCAGCTGAAACAGTGAGCTCTCCTAATTAATCTTTCTTAGTATGTTCACTTGGGAAAGTTTCCCCTCAAAATAGATATTGCTGGAGAAAAAGGAGAAACAAAAACAATTGTTGGTATTTGGTGTATGGCTGTGAAAGAGTTTAGCATGATTGATTTTTGTGCAAAGTTAAACTGCAATACAGTAACTGGGGACTTGTGACTACAGATATAAGTTTGCCTCAGAAAAGGTGCTAGAGAAGTGGAGCAGCTTCTCAAAGGTATAACAGCATCCCTCTATTGACATTGCACCATGGAGGCTGTTTGACATATGCCTCTCATGGCTTGCTTTCTCCCTTTTCACTAGATTAAAGTTCTTTCTGGGCAAAATTACTAATTTGTCTCCAAAAATAATTTTTCTCCAATTTTCTCCTCAACAACTATGTCCTGAAATCTTAATTTCTCTTCAACATTTTCTTCTTCATCCTTGTACTTACAAATGAAAGTCAAACAGGCTGGTAGTAAGCTACTCTGTGTTTAAACAAACTTGATGCTTGCAGAGAGCGAACATACAGTTTCCTGGGGACAACTTGGTGTACTTGCTTCCAATGAGCATTGAAAAGTTGTTATTTCAAAGAAATTATTTCTTTGAAGCTTAAGCACCCCTTATGTTGCCTATTCTGGAGGTTAAAGCCCCAGGAATAGATTCACGTGCAGAGACCAGGACAAGGCATTCACATGCTGGCAGAAGTCACTCTTGCACCTACTTAAAATGTGTCCAGCCAGAATGTTGACCCTAGTTAATGGACCCTGAAATGCTTCACTTTAATAGCACAGTAAAGGTCCTAAGGCTGGCAGGACAGAATGGGCAGTGAAGCATCTGTTTGCCTGAAGTGACTTTACACATACTGACRTTACCCAAATGCAGCAAATGTTTCATGCTCTATAGACAGAAATAAGAGATTCCTCTTCTTCTGGCAGAAAGTTCACTCATGCCACAAAGGAAGGTGTTTTGTGAACATCTGAAACACTAACTTTAATCATAGACACTATATAGTTCCACAGCAGGTTCTTATCTCTGTGTTATTTTCAGGGATTGTAAAGCTTGTCAAGTTTTGCAAATAGATTATTTGATGCAGTCCTGGCAAGTAGCTGATTCTAAGGAGATGGGATAATTGCTTGAGAGCACATATAAGCAAGTATCCTCTCATATGTTCATATGAAAAGTGCAAAGAAAGAGAAGAAATAGGAGAGATTTCAGGTAGGAAATATTCAGCTAAGTATTCAGTGGTTAGGAGCTGATACAACATACTTACCTGAAAAATTCTGTGCAATCTTGCATGGCTCTATGTGATCAGGCCTTCATTACTAGGGAAAAAAATAAATTATCCATTTAGAGGATGCATACCTGTGATCAGGCACTGTACAGTATTTTAAGATGTAAAGTTAAAATTCTCTACAGTACAAATGATTGAACATTCCAGTTTTGCCTCATGTTTTAAAGCAACGTTTTTAATATTTCCAGCGCATCATCACTAGGCAATAAGCAGTTGGCCATTAGTAATTTGTTGGCTTAGCAAAGCTTTAAATTAGTGAAATACTTTTGCTGATTTATAACACTTGCCTTTCTTCTATTTCCACTGTAAATCCTGCTCTCATCTGTGTCATGTAGTCTTGAGTATTGCGTCGTCTTCAGCAGGAAATGCTTTTGGACATGCAGCCAACAATGTGTAATAGCCTTGGAATATACACTTAGCAGCTGTTGGCACAACGTTTAGTACAGTGGGACCCCAGTCCTGCTGGCCATCAAGTACTGCCAAAATTTAATTGTTAGATGGTTTAATAAGATTATTATGTGTGAATGCTGATGCGCATATGGAGAATGTGGGCAATAGGAGGATTCAGTATCACTAAAGGTGGGTAAACACAGGTTTACTTGATGCAAAGATGTATTTTATACCACTGCTTTGACTGCGAAGTGCGTTAGAACAAGGGAATCGCAAAGCCTTCGTGAAACTGTCCTCCCCAAGATCCCTATGTGTATGGAAGGACAGATAGATGACAGAGGCCATTTTCTTACAAACAGTTGCATTATTAACTATGTTTTTAATTGCCTAGGTGTTTTTAGCATTACTGAGGAGATATGGAGATGAACAAATATGGAAAGATTTTGCACATTACCACCACAGTGTTGTCACAGAACGTGGCCAGCTTTTTCCACTGTGTCACTGCAGAAGGGTTGGTTAAGAAATAGAGGTGATGGTACGTGGAACGTGTTGGTCACGCAACAGAAAATCCAGGAAATCCAGGAAAATCCACGCTGTTTTGGAATGATTAGGGCCTTGTGCTCGTTGTGGTACAAGAAGACGATCAGTCAGCAGTGTCTCCACCAGGCTTATAGGAATTTTGGAAGTCATTTCACAGTGCAGGCACTCCAGAAATAAAAGCAAATATTTCACTTTCCTAGAGGCTTTTATTACTAGCATGAACTGCATAGGAAGCCCTCTTTGTAATACAGTGGAGAGAACTGCAGTAATAAAGTAACTTCATTAAAAATAATGTTTCTCCCAAACAGTAGTAGAACTGCTGTGGCCCACCCTTTTCCTTTACTCCTGGAATGCTTTGTTAAGTGGTAAATCTTTACAAAAGCCTTTCAGAAGCTTTTTCAAATAATTGCATTATTAAATACTCAGTGAACCTTCTGACTGCCACTGAGCAACTAATTCACAATGAACACTTTCTTCAGGAAGGTTTAACTTTTTTTTTTTTCCCAGAACTTCCACTAAAAGCTTGTAAGTAATTAATTTATTTGTTGTTCTTATTGGTTTAATGGATTTTTAAATTTTATATTAGCTTTTGCTCTAATGATCAGTCCTTCAACAGGTCCTTAAAACTAATTGACTGTGATACTGAAATGTGAGCTCTGCTGTGGRTGCTGAGTGAGAAGCTCTTGCAGCTGTAAATACTATCAATAGCAAATTTATAGTTTGCTTTTTGGAAATATTTGTTCTCCATGAATGTTATCTGCTGTTATCTCTTTTGTGCCCTCAGCAAATAAAAAATGAAAGACCCTGGTTACAGCTAAAGAGGCTTCAGTGAAGCCTGAAATGTAAAGGGGAATCTGAAGAAAATGACTTGCAGGTTTTCTGCGGCCCCTCTGGCGCGGGTGTGTACTGGTAACCGACCAGCAAGCACAGTCAAAACTGGTTTCGCCGCCGTTGCGAGGCGTCATGTGCTGAGCACGAGGGGTGCGCAGCCTCTAGGACAGCTCTTTCTGGAGGAGGTGGCCCTCCGGTTTCCCGACCRAGCCGCGTGGCTTTGGAGGGAGGGGACCCACGGGCCGAGGGAAGGTGCCGGTGCGGCGCCGCTCTTGGAGAACCTCTGCTGAGGGGCAGCTCGTGCTTCCAGCCGCCGCCACCGCCGGGGCGGGAGCGCTCCTGATTCGCTTCCCCGTTCCTAGTTCCTGTCAAAAATCTGGTACCTCCGTATCTGTGGGTGCGAGTCCTGAAAAACTGGAGAGGTGCGTGCATTTAACTGTGTGTGTACTGAGGGCTTTAAGCAAGGGCCTCCCCTCGAAGCCTCCTTGTTGGGTCCAGCTCATTAGGTCAACTCAGAATGACGACAAATCAACGGCTGCGGGATTTTTGTCTAGAACTTCCCCAGACAAACTGCTCCAAGTGGGAGGGTTTGCTGCTTTAACGGACTTCTTGAGCCATTGCTTGTTTTGTGTTTTCTGAAGCCTCCTCACCCCTGATCTTTTTTTTTTTTTTTTTCCCCCGCTTGCTCAGTTTTTCGGTCTTAAACTGTGGTGTGAGATCTCACGCTGCTGGCCTTCCGAGCAGCAGAATCACTTCACCTACCCATAAAAACCGAATCGAGGTGCTGAGTTGTTCGGTTGTTCATTAAAACACTTTGAAACCCCCTGAGCAAAAACCAGTCTGGCAACAGGAGGAGGTAAATAGATGTGCAGGAATAGGTGAGGTTCAGAATCGTGCGCGAGATGGTTACTGACGGCATTCAGTTTTGCTGCCTGTGTCAAGATTACACTTGGAGGGATGCATATTCTACTATCTCTGAGGTTAAAATTATAAATATGTATAGCTTTATAGATTTATTCTCTTGTCACTGTAGCCAACGTCAATGATATAAAGCTTCATAGATTTTTTTTTTTCCCCAGACAACTGGATATAACTTTTTTATTTTGTGGTTCTGGCTGTTTTTTGTAAGTGAAGGAAGACTGAAGTGTCTGGATTTCATTTGCTAGGGTGTAAGGGCGCTTTCCCAGCTGCTGTTTTCTCAGGGAGCACAGGCCTTTCTGACGGGCCGGGAGGCTCGTATCCGCTAGTATTTTCTCGGGTTTTGCAGTATATTCCGCTAATTCCCAAACGCCGCCCCCACCCAGCAGCCGCCGTCCGCTGTCGCTCCGCGGGGGCGACCGGTCCCACCGGACCTCCCGCGGGAGACCTGCCCCGTGCTCGAGGCGCCGCCCGCAGCCGGACCCCGCGCTTTCCCGCGGCCCCCCAGCTCCGCGCTCGGCTGCAGGCGCCCGTTACCACCCGCCWCGGCGGCGCCTGTGCCCCGCCGAGAGGCGGAAATAGCGGGGACCTGCAGTGAGTTTTCATCTTCRCTGTGCGTTAGAGGAAAACGTCCTCCCTGGTCTGTGCAGACAGCTGGCTTTAGACTGGTCGCTTAAGATCTAAGCGTCTTTGGTTTAACAGTTACTAAGGAGATTTATTTTAAGGCAGATCCACAGGGAAAATAGCATCCTGAAGGCAGTGCAGCACCTCCTGTTCTTTCTCTATAGCCCATGAAAGGGAAGAACAAAATGGGAGAATTCCTGAAATCTGTTCCTGAAGCTTGTCCGTCGGGGCCAGGCAGGAGTGTCCTTCCTGCCTGAGCAAAGAGAAAYGGCTTCCCTGACGGAGCAGCTGTAGTGCTGGGATATCGCCTCACCTCAGTCAGGATTACAAGGCAAATGAGAAGATGCTGAACCCATGAGAAGTGCAGAAGTTGGACTGTACTTGAATGAGAGCAAAGGACAGTTCGATGTAAGACAATAAAGATTAAGAACATCTGGTGGCTTAGAGAAGGAATAACTTTGTCACTTAGTTTAGGTCTTCAGAAAGTTCCCCCGTGCTGTGCCCCCTTTGGCTCGCGACCAAATATTGTTCAAATGCCCACTGAAAACTGGCACCTGATCCCCAGTTCCCATCCTGCAAGTCTGTCATTTGAGTTCCAGGGATATTGGTGGTGGTGGAACCGCTAAACTCCAGCGTCTCCGAATGTCATCCCTCTGGTCCTATTCATTCCTGCTGGCCTGGTCTTAGCTGCTCTGGCATTTCACACGCGAAGAATTACTGATTCACCAGGGCAGGCTGTCAGAGACAGCACTGATGAAGGCTGTATGAATTCCCAGGTAACAGGACAATGTTAGGTCTCTCTTCGGGTTTTTGATCTGTGTCTGGAGACTCTAGACTTGCCCCTATCTTGCTGGCAGCACTTTTTTGCTAGCTTGTCCCCTCCAAGCTCGTAAGAAGGACATGAAATACCTAAATGGTCACGAGCTAGTTTCCGTCCTCTAGCTGGGAAGAACAAACACGCCCTTGGAAAGTGTGATGTGGAGGCRAGGAGGGTTTTTATTACTACTTGTTGCTAAACATCATCCCACCTACTTGCTTTCTGCATTTCCATTGCTGCCTGCCAAGACATTGCAGCTCTATACCAACAGCCTTCCTGTGTAAGCAAACTGATCGTGAAGAGCAGTCGCTGTTTATCTTGATATCCCCAAAAGAAAGGCTTAAATTTGATTTTTGAGGGAGGCTTTCTGTATTATACAAACGTGGTTTATGAAATACCACATATTGTGTCATGCCACTTGTGAGACTTGTTCATTGTCTTGATTTACTCCCCAAGAAAAATAATTGCCATTTAGGCCTGGGTCTGGTAAAGATTTGGGCATCCTCAGCTTCTGCTAAAATCCATAGCGAAGGAGGACGCTTGGTATTTCTTCAGTCCAKGTCTGTTATTTCTATGCTGTTTTCAAGCCAGGCTTTTTCTTACGTCCTCTTGTCCAGGAAGGATGCGGTGCACGCTGATGCACTCTCTTCTAATGGAAACTGTTCAGAGCTGGACCGCCTGCAAGTCTGTAYGCAGGGAATTCAATCTTCATCTTTATTCCTGCGGCTGTACAGCTAGAAGCAGAGGTTTTCTTTTCTAGGGTTAACATTCTTTCTATAACCAAAAGTTAATCCAGGTAATGACTATGTTCTTCTTTCTGACGTGAGAGCTGCCCTTACTCCCCAARTGTCTCATTCTTCTGTTGACTCAAGGTGGGAAGAAGATGGGTCTGTAAAGAACCTGACCCTTCAAACGATATCCTGCTTATTTTAACAAAACGCAGCTCTTTGGGGGTATTTCTCTCCTCTGCAGAGGAGAGGAGAGCAGAAGTACATTGCTCACTGGTAACCCAGAGCAGCTCATGATGCATGTATTACATTTCTAATGACAGGATAACACCCTGAGTTTTGGAACAAATTGAAAACAAACTATAGAGAAATAATCTTGGACAAAGTGTTGTGTCTTCTACTCACATGAAAAGAAATCCTTCATAAATTAATTTGGTGTTGAAGAAATATTCCTAGCACTTGATTAAATACACTGAAAAGATTTGTCTTCCGTACAGTGAGAAATGTGCTCTCAGAGGGACAGAGGTAGGTGTTTATGGGGAATCTGTGCTGTGCTGCAGCCGTTAAGGGCTGGAATTTATGGAAGACTAAAAATGATCAGACTTACTTGCTATTATTTTGTTTTGTGTTAAAAAGGGCCCTTCCTACGGTGAGATAGGAAGGCACCATCTCTCTAGCTGCCAGAACACCAGGCTGCAGACTTCCTTTCTCTGAGGTAAGTATCTCTGCACKGCAGAAATTTAGCTACTGAGAGTGCTAAATTTTGGAGTCTGCTTGCTCCAAGTTTCAGTGTATGAGGAACTTAACAGATATTTCTTTCTTTGTAGCTTTCTGATGACAGAGATGTCCAGCAATAACAGTCCTCTGGCAACGTGATACCCATTACTTTTGTATGACTCTACCAAAGACTGAGGGATWCTTAAAGGCAGATTTTGAGAGGGTCTGTGGTGGAGATGGATCTCATCTGCCTTTAAGGTGATATACTAAAAGATCCAAGTGTATTTTACTTGCTAAAGCTATGTTTCATTGGAATAGCAGCAAGCACCAAACTAGAAAATACAGTGAGTTCAGGTCAGTTGGAGGAGACCAGTTACAAGAAATGGTATGAAGACAAATCTCCTGGCCCGCTGTGTCCTTGCAGGTAAGAGWGTCCTTCACTTGCACCTCCAGTATAGCAGCTTTCAGCAGATTCTTGTCTTGCAACAAATCCCACAGCTACTTCTGTCTTTTGGAAATTCCTTTGTATCTCCAGCCCAGCTCAAGGGGCTTTCAGTCCTTGTGTAAATTCTTTCATGATGCTCACGAAAGAGCTTTTCATGATGGCGGGGTTGTTGGCATACTGAGACCACTTCCTACCTTGYTGGACAGTGCTGCCTAGTTGCTTGGTGTCCTCTCTCTTCTGCCTCCGGCTGTGCTCTCTTGTCCTGCCCTGGGATTGTTCGCTCTTTGAGGTTGTGACCGTTTTTGATTTACGTGATTATTACTATTTTCTTTTGTGCACGGCTCTTTCCTCACGCAATGTCTAGCATAAAGAACCGTGGTTTATAGGTAGTGCCCGAAGCGCTACAGTAATTTAAATAAATAATAATAGTAGTAGAGAGGATTAATGTAATGGGACTGTTGTTGCCATGCTGGCAGGCAGGGCGCAGAATGACCCGAGCAGCAGCAAGAGAGAGCAGCGTGGCCGCCTGCTTTCAGCCGCTGCCATTTGTCCTTGCGCCTGGTCTACAGAGCGGCCCCCGGGCCCCGTGAAGTTCTTTTCTCATGATGTTCTTCAAGGCTTTGAACTGCTGCTTTGTAAACGGTTTAGGACGTGTACCARACCTGGCTCTTTGATTTCACAGTGTCTCTACGATTGACCTGTGATTAATTTCCCGTGATTTATTCTTTATAACACCTTTCACATGCTTCTGAGGACTCTGCAGTGCTCAGACAAGAGGCTTAACAGCACATCTAATAAATGATAAGAGAACAGCTATTAAAAACACCAGCAAGGAAAGTAAGCAATATAGTGATCATGAAAATGTTTGTACTACATTATGATTTAAAGTTGGCTATCTTGTTTCTTTGGGTGAAGGGAGCTTCAGTACAGGGAGCAGTGAACCACTAAAATCCCATGTACACTTAATTTTGAATGCACATCTGGGACTTCTGTTGTAATAAAGTTTTATTGAGCATTTTCACAGGTCTGGTTTTCCATGTCAAAAGCAAAACCTTTAGCAAAAATAGGGAATTACAGAGTGAGAGAGAGACCAGAAATCAAACACAGAAATCAAATGAAGCTCCATAAACATCTGTGGCCAGAATGAAGGGGCTTAAATAGAATCATAGGATGGTAAGGTTGGAAGGGACCTCTGGAGATCATCTACTCCAACCCTCAGCATAGCCCGCACGGGGTTCAACCCGCGACCTTGGCATTAGCAGCACCACGCTCTAACMAACCGAGCTAAAATAAAAGCAGCAAGACATGAAACCCGAGTATGCCAGCAGAAATGTCACTGAGCTGTTGTGGTGACAAACTGATCAGCTGTTCTTTAGGAACTGAGTTTATTACACCTGCTTCTAGCKAAATTTTGTTTATTATTGCTAGAATTTGAGCAGTAGCGTGAACAAACTCAGCACTGATTTGGGATTTTTTTTTGATGGCTTTTTTTTAATGCTGCCGGAAAGAACGACTACTTCATTTGGTACCATTCATATCAGGAGCTGAAAGAAAATTATTTCAGTAAAGCTCTTAATGACTGGAGAAGAAATAACTCTCAAGTAATTTTAGATCGCTGTAAAATTAAATATTTTGCTAGATCCATTTGCTGCTTAGACATAGCAGTCTCTCATRAAGATGTCATCCCGTTGCACAGGAAGCTTCCTTGAAATGCACTGTGAATCAGAACGCATGCTGTGCCTCTGTGCCTCCTAAATACCACTTTCAAAATGATGTTTATTTTAGTAAACTCTGGTAAATCAAATGGTATTGCAGAGGTTAAAGTGGGGTTTGAGAGCATAACCACTGTTCTGTCTTCATGGGAGTCCATTTCACTCTTGATCCCATCTTGACTTCATTTGAAATCCAAAGCAAAACTCTTTAGCATGAGGAAGAATTAAGGTCCTGGGTATTTGTGGGCATGGTTACTATGAAGGAAGTAATTTATTAACAAATCTGCTCGTAAAGGAGCCGCACTTATAAAACAGCCGAGTTTTATGTTCTGCTGAAGAAAGTAGAATGGCAGTGACTCACTAGCGCTGGTGGCAGATGCAAGCCATCAAGAGCTCATAAAATCGTCATCAAGTGGCTTTGTGCCCTTGCAGCGCCGTGTGCTAACTGCGGATCYTCGAGCAGCCGCTGCCCCTGCGCGTCCTTGCGTCGCCGAGCCCCGCGGGCCAGCAGCTTAGGCAACGGCTTTGATGAAACCTTCTGCTCCTTGTGGCAAATTCTTAGAAATTCAGCTGGTAAACGAGGAAACAGTGCAGAACTGGAGAGAGGGGTTGTTTGTTTTGCTTTGTTGTGTTTTTCCTTGCAGTGTTTCTGTTTTCTTTCAAGTCTCTGTAACAAACTGGAGCTTTCGAGGAATGGTGCTGACCTTGCCAACTGGACAGAGTCAAACACTGTTGTTTAGTATTGCGTTTTGTTTTCAGCAGAGCAGTAAGTGCTGCATCACTGAGACACTGTGTATGGAAATCTCTCCAGTTCGAATGGGGCAGTCGGGTCCTCACCTGGTTCGGCGCGAACGGCCCGTGCTGGCTTGYGCCAGGCCAGTCTAGCTTACTCCCTGTGAGCAACCTCATCAGCAGTCACTGATTTCCGGGGAAAAAGACTGGAGGTATATTTTTCAGTGAGAATCGAGTTAGAGCAGCAAGCGAATTAACATTCTTTGTCAGTAGTAGTAGTTTCTATTAACAAATGCCARCCCTTTGCAGGCTGGGATCATCTAAGGAATCCGAAGAGAAGAATGTGAGAAGCTGGTGCCTCCCCCTGCAGTCTAATCCCTCTCCTCTATGTCCTGCAGTTTGCTGCTTGTGACGAGAAACAGAGGATCTGCCTGAGAAAAGCTTTTAAGAATTTTTTTTCAGAATATCTAGTTCATGTAAACTTAAGCAAGGCTGTTTAGAATGGCTTTCACAGACTTAAATGAAGTTTTAACATACCAGTGAAATTAGAAAAGTATTTCTGGACATATTTATAGATCCAGCATACCTTTGGGTCTATGAAATAATAATTAATAATAAAAAATGTTATTCAAAAAGGATACTGTTGCTTTATGTTCAGCTTAAAATCTAAATTGATGAAAATTCTTAAAAATCAGTATTCTTTGTTTCTAAAATCCCACACACTCTTCTCCATCTGCTTGCAAATTAAATAAGTCAACAATGGGATTTCTGGTTAAAAACCCTTGAATGTAGGAAATTGAGTACTCAGACCATGCATACAAGCTGAGGGAAAGACAAGGCATGACAACGCACGAATGCAGTGCATTTCTACATTTATGGTAGGAAGTAAATTTGATCATTAATATTATTTCGCATTCAGTAATCCAAAGCATTACTTTCTTACCTGAAGTAATGTCAGTTTGGCAGTTAACCATGCGTTTACAAGGGAACTATTTTTAATGACCGTGCTGTTTTTCAATTTCTAATTGCACTCAGGTATTGTGGAATGTTCTTTTGTTATGATGTTACTAAAGCCCCTTTTACCAAATCAAAGAGGAAAACAGASAGAGTACCCAGAAAACTGATTTGCAAGGGTGAGACCAACAGTTTCTGCAGATGAGATCTTCCTAAGTTGTCTGAATCTGAATGTCCGAAATCATCACCTTCAAAATTTAGGTAACTTTTTTTTTTCTTTTTCTTCCTTAGCTTTGCCGAAAAAGCTTGCTGTGTGGTTTGTAAAGGTAAAGTAAATACCATATTTCTAAGAAAAAGCTCTAGGCAGGAACAGGCAGGAACAAAAATGCTGAGCAGACATCCATCATGGTAGCATGCTAAGAAGGACAATACGTGGTGCYTCCAGAGAAACCTCCAGTGTCTTCCAATAAACTCCTAGACTGGAAAGGGTAACGGTGGTTGTCACGAGGAACACGACAATTACGGATGTTAGCAACAGTCGTCAGTGTCAAGGGGACAACAAACAGACCAGAAACCTGTCGATCGCGGGCCAGGTTCCGTTCCCAGGCTGCTGGGCCTGCTGGCGCGCCGCCACCGGGAAGGCAGGCGCGCGTTGCGGCAGTCGTTCCGCGCTAGGCTCCGTGCCGTTTCTTCAGCCACCTCCCSAGCGGAACCTAGCAGATGTTTAACGGCGGACCGCGATGCTTTGCAGTAGTCTGACAGCGAGGAGAGCTGAATGCTCTACGGTAGACACGACAAACAAAATCTAGTTTGGCAGAAYGCGATTACTCAGGCTGGAATTTGGCAAGGACATCTGAGTTCGCTTTTCCTTGAAGGGCCGTGGGAACTGCAGCGATAACCACAATAGGTCAGGACCTCCTCTTTATGTCTTCTCCAAAAATACAAGGAACTGAGAAAATTAAAGGCAACAATAGGGTATGTGAGGTAAAAAACTATTTTCTTTCAAGAACAAGTGTCTTAAGAGACAGAACAGATGAGAGTAAATACAAAAATTGAACAAATGAAGCAAAATGAAATAGAGTGAAAAACCAAATAAATGAAGAAATGCACGATAAAAAGTTGGAAAGCATGAAAAGATAAGCTAGATGGCTGGACGGAGCRTGATGTGAGGTCTAAGAACGAGGAAGATACCCTTTCAGGAGATGTGTTTTTCCGGAACGGTGGAYTGATCTGCTGATGCAGAGCTATGGCTCCCTGTTGATCTAAGCAGGGCAATGACAGTTTCTGGTGTCTGGCTACCTAAATTCTTTAAACTCTTTTTTTTTGTGTGTCTATCTAGCTCTGAAGGTCCAGTCTAGCTCCAGGTTAGAGAGCACTCAGAATATTTTGCTGCAGAGGCACATTTCTTTACAGATATATTTCCTCTGGGTTACATCCCAAATGTGCGCACACTTTTTTTTTCCTCTTTTTTTATGGAAGCATTTAAGAGGATGGCTTCTAATTGGATACAATTAATCATACAAATCCAGCATAGAAATAAATCTCTAGAAAACATACCTGATGGTATCTAAAAGGCAAGTAGTGAGTTTTTAAACAAATCTCAGCAAGTTAAAGTGTTGTGTTTGTTCCTCCTTCCTCTGCAGGATCAGGTGGTTTCTCTTTGCATGGCAAGGCATTTCCTTTTTTTTTTTCTTCTGCTCACCTCCAGAGGACTGGGAAATRCACAAACTCACCTTTCTTTTTCAGTATACTGTGTTATGATCAGGCTTAATGGAAGGTCCAGAAAACTTGATTTTCAGCCATACTCTTCATCTTGCGTTACGTTTCGGTTAGAATAACAAACAACACTTAATTTGAGCACATAGAGCAGATATACTTACTAGGACTGTGGTTTGCTATTCTGGGCAGGGGTTGGTATTTTGGCTCTGAAGAGACAAAAGRGAGGATTACCGTGGGAATCAGCTCATAAAATTGACGAAGCATTTTCGATCTCAGGCCCTAAATATTGCACCTTGAGGACCTGCTGTTGCAAGGTTCTGAGCATCTCCTGAGAGTACTCAGTGTTCCCATGGTTCTCCGGAGGCTCCTGCAGAAGTAGGCCTTARGTTGATTTTTTTCTTCTTTTTTTTTTCCTTGCTCTTTGCCCTTCCCCAGTGATCAGCAGTGCTGGCCGGACAGCTGTGGAGCCTGCCTGCAAGGCGCCGCAGCAGCGAAGGAATGCTCCTCTCCACCGCCCTCTGTCAGGGCTCCTTTGCAAGACTCATCAGGCAGAGGAGGAGTTCAGGTACCCCTTGGTCAAGGCGACTGTATTTTCAAAATAAAAAATGAAGACATGTTTTTAAGCTTTTTGTAACGACCCGAGGTCTGCTTGGGCAGGGCTGGTGCGTGAGATGGCAGACCTGCTGATGGGGGGTGGTTGAGATCTGGTCCTTTCCCTTGTGTTTGGACTGCAACTCGCTAGGTGCCTCAGCTCTGAAGACTGAGCTTGCTGCAGAGGTGCCTGAGCTTGTGRCTTGGGATCTGCCCAATGCCTCAGACACCTTCCAGCACCAGGAGCRTTGGTCAGCTTAGATCTGAGAGCTGCACCTTGGTTAGGGACTCAGCTGAAGGGATAAACCTTGCTCCTGGGCTGTTCTTTTCTTCAGAGATCAGACAGCAGGAAATCGGATTGACTGGCACCCATCAGTACAAACGTGCCCAGTAAATGCCTAAGGAGATAAGGTCTTGGACTAGCTCTGTTATTGCCCACCTTAGTAAATGTCCACATTATGAAGTCTTTTCATCTTCTACCTTGTATCTGTTTTTTGGRCCTAAACAGTGAGCAGAGATGGATGGCATATGCCAAGGCTAGCAGATGGGCTGTAGCTTTAGTGGAGATTTGAGGGGCAGCAAGGACAGAGAAAATCCCCACCTTGGCTTCCTGACCCAGCAGTTGTCACATTCTTCTAAGGTCCCCTGACAGGCTTTGACTTCAAGCCATGCTTGGCAAAGTAGATAAAAGAAAGCAAAGCGTAGAAGGAGAGAACATTTGTTATTGGTGAATAAAAGCACATCTGGAAGAGTCATCAGAAACATCACTGGGAGCTTTAGTCAGAATCAAATCCAGTGCAGGGAAATGTGCTGGAATAAAATGAGCTGGGCCCGGAGGGCTTTCTCTTGAGGTTTACCCTGGAAGCAACAAAGTTTCCACCCCTGCCCCGTGGAACCGCATCCATGGCATTCAACAGCTGTTTTCACAAACTCTGGAAACTTTTGTGGGCTCCCAGCTAGATACTTGGACTTGATTTTTCAGAGAGAAAGTGCTCATTTGTTTTGAAAAGCCAGCCCTTCCACGGTGGTTCTAGTTGGACAGACATTCAGACATTTTTATAAGTTGGTTATTGCACCTCCTATCTGTTACGAGCCGAATCCCCCACCCGCAACAGTGCACCCATCACTTATTTCTTCTTTCATCTGAAACTTCAGCTGACTCTGGGGAGCTTGTTCTGAACATATGGCTTACTGCAAGTTTCATGATTTACGCTACCCACCTCCCTGGGAAAAGGTTAGGTTCATGATTTCCAAACCACTTTGGGAGGCATCCATGTACTGCAGTTGTGGAGAAGGTATGGCCTTATTTTTCCTGAGGATAGTTCTCAGTTTCCTAACTTTTAACTCTGAATTGGGCTAGATGGAGGTCCTGTAATAGCCTGTAGCAATTGCTATGCTGGGTTTGTGAAATTTCCCTTGATTTTCTTTGGAGTAAATTGGTATTCACAACCATCCCGTGAGCCATGAAAATTGATAGAACTGATCCAACATACACTTTATCTTACCCCATTGCCTTAGTTGCAGAATACCTAACATCAGGTATGTTTATAGAGGGTACTCTCCTTGTAAAAGCTCATCCTACTCTCACAGAGTTAGAACACCACCTCAGTTTGGAGCATGAGATTTAAAATCCCTAGCTCTGATGTGTTGCCCAAACCCAAGCGTGTTTATAGTTTGGCGTTGGTGGGTTTAAAAATAGTGAGGAGGGATGACAATCCCAAAGTTTGAGATTTTTTGGTAAACTTTGAGATTTCTAGCCATCTTTAACTCAGATAAATCTGAGTTATTTATCTTATTAACAATGAAAAGAAGAGAGGATGGGGTTATAAACAGCTCTATCAGATCTCCCATAACAACTGCGTGAGTGCCAAGGTAGGATTGCTCTTTGCTGCAACAGTAATGAAACCTGCAGCAATTTTGCTGCTGCAAGAAGGTGCTTCACCTGAGGTTCCTCTAGGCTTCGGTTCTAACTGGTGCTGGCACTGTAGATTTACTGCTTTGAGAAGAGTTTAATTGTGTCTAAAAGAAAAAAAAAAGCCACTATCCGTATTGACTGGATAAAGGGAAATTAAAACTATATGAAGGAATGGCAGTGGGGAATTGGCAGCTAGTCAGAGACAGCTGTTACAATCGCCTTTTCTTTGGTACTAGTATGATTTTGAGGCACTTGGTGACTCCTGTCCGATGAGCTCTTGCTAAAGCTGAGCTAGCCAGCGCACCATTGCGCTGTTCCTCATCAGCCAGTGGGGTGACTGCTGTAGCTGCTGCTCGGGCGAGTCCGGGAGCCTGACCCGTACTCTGCGCTAGGAGCAGCAGCAGCAGCAAAGGAGAGAAGAGYGAAAAGTGTGAAGAGGTTTCACACTGGGAGCACATTTGCTTTTAATCTCTTGGAGCTCAGTGCAATAGAGACATTCCYTGTCCAAGTCCCTGCCCCAAGATTTAGATGAGTATGGCTTTTTTGGATTGGAGTTTTTGATGTACAGTCACTTGACATTAGTTGCCATTGCTTTGTAAATCACTTTTTAAGTAATTTGATGATGTGTGGCTCTTGCACACGCTTTCCCAATAAAGATGGGTGACCATAAAGTAGTAGGTAATAAATTGGAAAAAACTCGGCTCCCTAGCTGCAGCTGACTAAGTGAGGTTTCCAAGCAGGCTTCCTTCTCATAAAGAAAAGTGCAGGGAAAATTCTGTTTTTTTGCTCTGCACTTCTTACCTTGTGCCTTTATATAGTCCTCTTTGGCCTAGAGGACAACTAGGACCTTTTTGTTCTAATGCTAAAATAAACAGCTATGAGCTTGTAAATAGGAAAATCCTTTGTGGATTTTTTTCCATTGCTGCGTAACTTTGTGCCTGAATGAGAGGAGAATTGCTAGGACATGGGGTGAATCTTCCCATGTAGACACATCAGTGCCTCATTAAGCATGCAGTGATTTCTAGTTTTCTCATGTGCCCCAGGGAAATGCTTAATGGTAGCGGTTTAGTGACCTTTAAATCTCTCCATAAGCCTAGCATTAATACAAAGATGTGAACGTGGGCTTCCTCGCTCGGAATTAGGAAGGAAACCCTTCCAGCCTTGCAATTAGTGGTTTATAGTCTTTCTGTTGACCTCCAGCCTTGTGTAACCTAAACTTCAGTTATTCAGTGAGGTATGTCAGGACATCTGCATTCCCTRTATGTTAAGTAGTGTTCTTTCTTCATGGAAAATAGGTCATGAGTGCCTTCTCTCTACGGTATATTTTTCTTTTTTTATTTTCTTCAAGGGCAGAGTGGTGACACTTTTRGCATGAATAATTTATGTGGCTGTTAATATGCTGTGACACCGCCTTCACCCACTCCTCTGTGTGTAGCCGTTGCAGCTCAGATCTGCCTCCAGGAAGAGCAACTCATCTCAGCAGTGTGAACAGCAAAAAGGGTAGTAGCTGCTCTTGTCACACAGGTTCCTTCCACAGCTTCAGGGCAACAGCGGTCACAGCTTTGTTTCTCTCTACTGACTTTTGGTAGCTAGTGTGACCTGTGCCGTGTTTAAAGTACAGACTTAGTTTCTAAAGCTGTGCTAGCATCGAGGAGCTCTTCCGAACACACAAAACGTTTCCTATGCTTGCATCAGGGTGCTCTGCCAGCCCCAGACCTGCTGGCTGGGCAGACATCCTGTGTCGCCCAAAGCCCTGCAGGTGACTTGAAATGTTCCCAAATGGCCTGATGCTAAACAGTTTAGGGGCACAGTTCTCCTGAGCCTCCTTATCCCAGGTAGCTACGTTCTTTCTGTTTCTCCTTGCATTTTCGTATGTGCGTGCCTAATAAATCCTGACTTGGAAATCATCTTCTGTTCTTTGCTGCACCTGAAGTAATTCAGAGGTTTAGCAGGATGCCAGGATGTTGAAGAATTCAGGAAACTGTCACTGAAACATATTACTTCCCAGGATGAGGCTGAAGGGAAAAATCCCAGATAAATATCAAAGGCGCTGGGAATTCCTGTTTCTTTAGTTATTCAGTTTCCTTCTTGGTTATGTCCAGCCTCTCTGCATTTTTCTGAAATCACAGAATCCTAGGAATGGAGCTGGCTGATCCGGGACGCAAAACCCAGTGAGGGCAGTGCAAGTTGCCCCTTGGCATCAGCCGAGTGACCTGGTGGCAGGCTGACACCAGGGGATGTCCTAGCTCAGGCTGACGCATGGAGATGCCTTAAAGGCAGGGTGATGCTGTGGGACACGGACCTCGCTCTGGGAACGTCCTGACGTGGGCAGTGGACAAAACAGGTTGTTTCTGGGCTAGAAAAGTTGTGGCAGTTGTAAATTACAATAAGTGATGAAACAAAAATTCGATCCCTTCTGCTAAGGTACTTTCAGCTAATAATGATTTTTAGCATGCTTTTGATTTCCAGGAAAGAGGACATTCTTTCCTCTTCAGGTGTAACCAAGGTCAGTTCAACTGCCATTTTCTGATCTCCGGAAGAAGTTTGTGGTGGTGGTGTTGATACCTTGCTGGAATAGCCCTGCCATCAACAATTTGTTTGCAATTCACATTGGATCTTGACTCAAAAATGCAAGCAATGTATCTGAAGCACAGCTGCTGGTCTGTGCTAGTTGAAATAAATACAGAAGTCTCATTGCAGTGTGTTTAATCTAGGCACATAGCTACCAAAAGTGAAATGATTCTGCCTCCTAGGAGCATTTCCCAGGAGAATAAACTATTTCTCTGTAGCATAGTTATTTTGGATAGGTGAGTCATGTATATTGGCTTCACTTTGAACAAAATTTTGGGCTTATAACCCAATGCATAAATTCCACCATCTMTGGTTTTAAAAACTACTGCATCAAAGTACTCGTGATCTATTGTTATAATGTATATGTCAGTTCAATTTTTGCAGACTAGGGAAGCAGACATTTAAAAAATCTCTCTGCAGACACATATGTCAACCCATACATCCTCCAGAGAGATGATCCACATAGCATTAATTTTTCATTCATGAAGTTAGAGTTTTGAAATTGTTTGAATTCTTATTTTCATCCTCACYGTGGCAGCAACAATCTTGATCACAGCTGGGTCATAGACTACCTTTCTGTCGTTCTTTAAGAACTTTTATTCTATTTCTACTTGAGATATCACTTTGCCTTCAGTGCTGGCCATCGCTGGTGACAGCACATCCTAAGGTGCTGATTTTTTTCTTCGGGGTTTGCTGAGATGTCTTCCCCAGCCTGTCCTCCCAGGGTTTTCAGCGGAGCCTGGCAATGTGGTGCCAGTGCCCCTGTAGTGCACAGGCACCTTTTGGGTGTTTCGCCTCGCACTTAGGAGAGCTGGGCAGAGAGTTCAGGGACCTGGATCCCTGCAAACAGGAGTGTGGCTGGGATAGCTGCAGTTCTGGTCTTGGTGGTTCACGCTCAGATCAGCAGACTCTGCTGTCAGGAAAGATGCAGCGAGTGTCCCAGGAGAAGAGGCTGTGGATGGCAGTGGATGGATTACAAGGAACAGAGAGGAGCAAAAAGTGATAGTTGAAAGAGCAAGCAGTCGGCTCCAGGCACYGTCTCTGCACGTCTCGGTGTTACTTCGGTTTCCTGGCAGGATGGGAGAAGCTCTTTCCACTTGGATTTTTTGGCTTCCCTCTCCTCCCGTTGTTCTGCTGTGTGGAGCTAGCAAGTCCTGCGTTTGAGCCGGAGACCCGACGCGTGATGAACGCTGCTCCTGCCCTTTCGTGGCAGCAGCAACGCGCGTTGCCCCAAGCTCTCAGCCCCACGTGGAGCCTCTCGAAGCACAGGTTTGTTCTGGACAAATACAGGCAGCTCTGTGCAGCATCTCAATTTGGGGCGCTTCCCTTCTCACAGGTATAGCCCATAATTCAAGCTCTCTTTGCCAGCTGTCAGTCTTGGGCTTTCACCATCTCTGCGACGTGCCCTCTGTGTGGGACGTTCCCACCTGACACCRTCTGTTTTAACTCGCATCTCAATTTCTCATCAGCTGACCGCTGCTCTCGACAGTAAATTGTACCCTAGGGAGTTGATCAATTTTTGTTATGTCACTCCCATCCATAGCAGCTAATTCCAGTTAACCACTTGGGGACCTTTCAAAAAGCTGGGTTTTGCCCTTTCTCTTTTTTTCTTTAGGAAAGGAACATTTTCAGGATGGCAGTCTTTTCCTTCCACAGACCGAAGGAGGTGGCAGCACGTTCTGAAATGGCCAGCGCGGCCCCGGGCGCTCCAGAACCCTCCTGCCCTGGCTGCCCGCAGGCAGCGAGGGCTCGCAGCGTGGCCGCCGGCATGGCCTGACCTGCTGCTGCTGCTCTGCGAGGAAGTGCTTCGTGCTCCAGGGTGCAGGATGGGAGGATGTAGGCAGACAGCAGTTTTTTGGCTGGCTCCGGTGCTCTCACTGGGTTTCGTCCTGTACAGCACAGYGGGGAGAGCGCAGGAACTGGGGACGAGCAGAGCAAAGTCTGCTGAGCAGAAGCAAARTGCTCCCCGGCAGCCCAGCTTGCAGCAACGAGCTTGGGGCTGCTTCTGCAAGAGACAGAGAAGGAGCGTGAATTTTGCAGGTTGAGGGCCAGCCTTAGACTGTTGCRAGACAGGTGCCCATTACCAAGTGAATTTTTACTAGGAATTTTTGAGGGTAGGAGGGATTATGCAGTGACCATCAGCATGTCCCAGTGCAAGAAGCTGCTGTCCATTGCTCTACCTTGCCCTACCCTGCCTTGCACAGCCCTCTCCTGTACAAGTGCAATGGGATGCTCTTCTCTCCRTGGATGGCAGATAAGGCTTTTCAGGGATCCGGTATTAACCCCTGTCTGCAGTGYAGTAGTTAGGCAGGTGGTGATGTTCCACATGCAGCTGGGTTGAGCTGGGTCCCCATCACCCCAGAAGGAAGGCTGAAGGCCTGCAGAGTAACACAGTGGTCTGAGTTTGGAGCCACAGCATTGTGGGACAATCTGTCATAGCACAGGAAAAAWCCAGTGCACGTCGTGTTAGTTCATTTCAAGCAGAATCAATGACAGCTGCTGGAAAATAAAATCATGCAGATACTGAGTTACAAATTACACTGTCAAGATACAGATGAGAAGATCCTATGTTCTGCTTTCGATAGGGCAAAAGCTGAAGAAGCTCGAGACTGCGTGCCTGGAAACCTGCCTGCCTCGGGTGAGGTTCTCTTTGATGGTTTTGAAAAGTGAAAACGCCGGAGGAGGAAAGCAAATGAGGGAAATGTGGATGAGATCAGCAATGGGAATAGAGGTACAAAGAACAATTCCTCAAGTAYATTTTTTGCTTGTCTTAACTCTTACCTGCTTTTCCACTTTTCTGTGCATATCGACACTGTCGCTATTGGTCCCGTCGCACATTTTGAATGCCAGGACTGCAACTGGGCACTGTGACCTTGAGCGTATTCCTGCCTTAGGCAGGAAATTCCTTCGGGATTGATGTGCTGATTAAACAGGGTCTTTATGGGCAAACCTATCACTGTAGATCTTACAGCAAGTGATACACTGGGATGTTTTTACTTCCACTTCTGGCTTAGGACACAGGTTTCCATTGCATTGCTGTGTGTGTGCCAGGAAACTGCTCAGCATCTTTAATGTACTTAATTACACACGTAAAGGAGAGCTGTGTTTTGTACGGATAATTAATTGCTAGCTCCCTCCACTTGTGCTCAAAGCAAATGAGGATAGAAAATGAAGCAGAACAAATCTGGCTCCTCAAACTTCTGCAGATATTGTATGTTTTGGTTGTGCATAGCTTTGGGGCACGCTGCGTATTCTGTGATTCCTCCTACCGCTGTCTCTTTCTCTCTGTTTCCATCTTTCTTTCTTGAAACTCCCTGTGGTCTGTCAGAGAGGAGTTTGAAGAAAAAGCATATCCAGTGAACTGCTGCCTGTACAATTCCTCTAATTGCTCCTTCTTGTGGAAAGGGTTTTGGAGGTTATGAGAGAAATGTGTGTGTGTGGGGGGGGGTTAACAGTGAGGGAAATACGGAGCATCAGTGTGGTGTCTTCTGAGCAGAGCCACGGAGAAATCCCACTCTATGGTTGAGGTGTTCTTACTAAATAAAGCAAGAGTATTTGATTGGGAGTGAATTTCTGGAGCCGTAAATGAGATCAGCAGCAGAGCATTTGCACTAACGTACAGAGACCCTGCTAATTGTTCCCATCCCAGCTGCTGAACCGCTAAACTCAGGAGCCTGGAGCGCAGGTCTGAAACTCAGAAGAACTGGATTTTTATCCCTGGCTCTGCCATTGCCTTGCTGTGTGAGCCTGGACAAGCGATGCCCCTCCGTGCCTCGGCCTCCCCGCTGGTAACGCAGGCGTCCTCCTGCCTCTCTGCGTCGCGGCTCCCTGCGAGAGCTGCGGAGGAAAGGCCTCCTCTGCCAGCTGTAGCCAGGGGAGGTGCGGCGTTAGACACAGGAACCTCTCTTCTCACGCCGACGTTCTGCAGGGTGCTAGGGCTAACACTGCCGCGCTGTCATTCGAACCCGGCGATTTCTAACTGCTGGTGGCCCAGTATCCTTGCGCTGTCTGTTCCCAGGTGTGGCCAGGCTGTTTTTCTTGCAACTGGAATCTTTGGTGATCTTGATGTTTTTGATGTCACTGATGGAAGGCCCAACACATGATACGTCCACACCTTTGACAGGCAAAAGCTGGGAACTCAAAGCAAGATTTTGGAAGGAAATCCAGGTGTGGGAGGCTGAGTTCCCACTGTCAAGGCTGGGCCTGGACAAGATTTTGTGGTAGCGAGAAAGCACGTGGAAGGTTTTCAGGAAGGAAGATTTTGTTGCTGGAAAGCAAGGATTCCCCCCCACAGTGCTGTTAAATCACGTGCATGTGCTAAAATTGCAGTCATTATCAGAATGCTTGATTTTCCCCAAAACTTCCTGTGACATGTTTAACTGGCTATATAGAACCTGTGAGGTCTCTGGAAGCTTGATCAGTCCTGATGACTCAACTCCCCAGAAGCATCTTGTCCGAAGCTGAACCAAGTCTCACATAAAATGTGTGAAAGCATTCTAGAAAGAGCATTTTTCACTTTTATCGCTGCAAAGTTAGAGTTAAGAACACAAATAGGAATTTTTCAGCTACATGAGTCAGTTTTCCTCTCAAACATCTAGTCAATTAAAGAGCTTGGGGAAGTGATGCCTGCACGCTGGGGAAAAAGCAGTTTTTGTAGCAGCATAAATCCTGCATTTTGGGAAGAAAAATGGTYTCTGCCTTTTTCGAACCATGTTGCCATTGTTTTTTAGTCTTCTTGCAGCAGTATGTTTAAGTTGGGCTCCCGCTTTCAAATGTTTATTTTGCTTTTTTTTATTGGGATTATCTCAGATTTGGACACTCTTCTTTCACATTTCCATTTTCTTGAACAGCTTAAAAACATATCTGACAGGATTTTTTCAGAGTTTTGAAAAGCAGTGGCCAGCAAATCCCTTCTCCAAGGGTATCACCGGTTGCGGCAGCGTCTGCAGGAAGTCGCGTCCGCTTTCCTCCCGCGTGCAGCTTCCTCGGCGGGTTCATTTGCACTCGACAGCTCGGTGGCCCACGCGAGCGCCCGGCGGTGCTCGCCCGGAAGAGGCAGGGTCGGTGGCGGGGGGATCGGGAGACCCGCATTCTTCCCAAGTTTGCGCTTGGGGCAGGGAAGGGAGGGCAACGGCAACGGCCGTGAGAAGGCTTGGGAGACTGGTGGAGAAAAATCCGTCCAGGGCCCTCATCAGCCTTAATCTATTCCTTGGCTTACWGTCAGCGCAGGATTTGTGGAGTTTACGCTACCTTGTTGAAGGTCATTTCCCTGCTGCTGGCAGAGAAGGTTTTTAGGTGTTAAAGATTTACGCAGATGAAACAAGGCCTCTCCCAAAAGCTGATTCCGAAATACCCTTGAATCCTTTCAATTACGGACGGACGTGTTCCTGCCAAAAGGTGCTCTGACCACCAAATTACGGGCTGAGTATTTGTAGTTTGTGTAAACAGAGAGACAGACCGCAGAGAGCAGCAGAAGCTTTTSGAAAGATCTGTAGCGCGCAGGGTTATAATCAGTATTCTCAGGTTTAAAGGCGCACAGCGACACGCTATAAAGTCTTGTGCTTGCTCTACTTGTTTTCTCCGTGCGAGGCTGGACCTGCCAACACCGGCTGGTCTGGGCAGTGTCGGTCTTGTGCCTGCTCCTCTCCTCGGATCCGCCGCGGCCGCTGCGGGCACTGCGCTCGCTGCACGGGCGCAGGCYGCTCGTACGGGTCCGAGGTTGCCATACGGCCAGCAGTTTGCTGCTTGACATCCAGAAATAGGTGGGTTACCCTTTGAAAGAGATCAGGAAGTAGAGAAGCACAGAAAAAGGTAATTTACTTATCAAAGAGGTGAGGTTTCCTTCTTGTTTTGGCCAGAACGGTTACCTGGAGGCATTGAAGGCAGCGCCCCAAACCTGGGGATGGAGAGCAGAAACACAGCTAGCTGCAGGGTTGCCAGAAGTGAAACAGATTGTGATTTCAGGTAAATGCAGACAATATTTTTTCTAGATATGGGGGAAAAAGCATAAAAGAATAGTGAAAATGATGAAAAACAGCTGGTGTGAACTCAGAAACTGGTTGTTTTTAATCCTACAAAACTTTCGAATACTACTTTTYGAAGTAAAAGATAGAGGCTCTGCTAGCAGAAGGGCTGAAAAGGGCCCAGTCACTTAGTGCATTTGTCACAACTGTCGTTCGTGCAGGCCAGGCCTCGTTCTGGGACGAGGAGATAGTAAATAAGCCTCAAAAGAGGGTAGGGGTGATTGCAGCGAGTCATCGGAGACCAGGAGATTGCATCAGTGCGCTGTACGGCGGACACTGTGAGTTACTGCTGCTCGTAGAGAACATTTTCCCTTCCCAGAGGCAAAAAGATTAGTCTAGCACTGAGGAAAATTAGAGGAGTCTAAGTCTAGATGTTCAAGAAAAGCAGCACACAACGATTTTTCAATGATTTAAAAATTTATTAATGTATTATGGAACTAGGCTTTAGTGTTTACAAGGGCCTCTGAATGACCATCTTATTTCAGACTCGGAAGATGGAGAAGCTCTTAGACGCCAACTCATCCTGTACTTCAGACTTCTTAGAGAAAGGCCCAAATTAGATTTTTGGTCTTGCTGAACTCCTAAATTCAGTTATTCATTTAAATTCCTGGAGATAGGGGAGATGAATCTGTGACTTAACGTCTCTGGAATGCATTCATAAACACACATCGCTTTCCTGCTGGAGCCCGTGGTGAGCGCTTCCGAAGGGAGAACAGCACCCAGCGCGGTAAGAGCCGATAAATAACACTGAGCTGCTGTAAAAACGGCAGTGTCTGACAGGTGTAAAGACGTGCACGAAAATGAGACTAAARTACTGTGAAGTAAAGTTTTTTTGTTTTTGTTTTTTCCAAGTGGAATAAATCCAAATAATTCTTCTAAGGGGTGTTGAGTTACTCTGATTTTTACCAGGTAGGGATCTGGATCATTGTGTTCAGTGGCGAAACGATGGAAAATGCAAGTATTCTGACTGTTCGCAGTAATTACTCAAAAAGAAAAGTGATTTGGCTAATAATTGCTGCAGAAGTTATGGCCATTTTGTACTCATACAGGCCAGTACCGTACCCTGTTAGCTTCCAAGCCTTACCCAGCAAAATTTGCAAATGTTTTTCAAATGTTAATCTGCAACAAAATCAGTCTTTTCCCCTTTCCCTCTGAAAAGCCCGCTGACGCGGGTCACGCGAATCCACTGAGGTTCCACAGCGTTTCCTGCGCCGCGGCGTCTTCCAAGCGGAGTCCCGTCGGACCGCACCCGCGCCGCCGGCCGGGGGGACGCGGCTTCCCTGTTTCATCCCCGCGGCGCGGGAAGCTCGCGTGCTTCGCGCCGCCCGGAGCCGTCGGCAGAGGCTCGGCACGGTTGGCCCTGCGCTGCGGCGGCCGCCGGCGCCGACCGCGGGTGCGAAGCCGCAGGCGTTGCAGTCTGAGAGCGGGAGTGGGGGAACAGCCCGGCTGGCGTGGGTGCCCGGGGCGCTGCGGGGCCGGCAAAGGCGAGG
>NW_028186408.1:6230-25991 GCF_003343005.1 Rhea americana | reverse complement strand
GCTGGCGGCTGTCTCTACCCCTGCAAGTTTGCTCGTATCCTGTCCTGCCCCGGGGCGAGTCCGGGGCCCCCCATCATCAGACCCCTTCCATGCCAAGTGTCAGCCATGCAGGCCCCTTCGTCTTTGCACTTTACACTTTGCTTCTAGTGCAATTTCCTATTACCAGGAAGTGCTCAGGTGGGCATTGCACCCGAGGTTAACCTTGCACTGTCTCTGTAGCCTACATTTAATTTTTTGGCCGGCACCTACAGCCTTCTMTAAAGGGGGATTTGAACAAAAGAGYTGGTCAGCCTATTTTCTTCAGAAGCAGAAATCCCCATCTCTGAGGTTTAGCCGCTGACATCCAGGTGTCTGAATATTGTGGGGTTAAGAAGGGAGCATTAGAAATCTGCTCTAATATGAGCTTTCAATCTTCCCCTGGAGCCAACTGACCCTGAACTGCTGGTGCTTTAAAATGATACAGTAAAGATTAACATAAATAAATCTTTTCCTTCCTGATGTAATTTTGACTCAAAGCAGAAATCCCAGAGAGTACATCTTGTCTTGTTTCAGACCTAAATGAAGCACTGGAGTCATTAGAAACGGCATGGAAAATTGAGGCTGCTATCGTGTGCCCAGTTCTCAAGCCGCGGCCTGGGGAAGCATCAGGACGGAGACGCGCAGGCCTTCCCAGAGCTGCGTTAAGGCAAGAGGCACCGGGGCAGATCCAGGCAGCAGACGGCTTCTACCGCTGCTCAGACAGCAGCCGGGAAGTCTGGTGCCCGGGTTTCTGTCGTTCTCTGTGGCATATCTCACTGCAGGACCTTTGGGAAGCTGCTTTTTCGCCATGGGAAGGGGTTCTCAGCCTACTAATTTGGCTCATTAAAATACTCATTAAAATAAAGTAGTGACATCCTGAAGTGGAAGGCTTGTGTTCGTTTTGGGATGATCATTATTGATAGTTGTGGTTTTGGTGCATCAGCCTAGCATTTCACATGTCTGCTAACCGCATTCCCAGCAAAGCGTGTGATGAAAATGTTCATTGTTTTTTTTGAAGGTCACAGTTCCTGTCCTGTCCCAAACAAGCCCTGCCTTTCTTGATGCAGGCATTTATAGCTAGCTAAACAATGAAAAATTTAACAGCCTTGGGAAGTATCCTCTTGACCTGGTTCCTCCTATTGCAAYCATGAGGAGATGTACCAAAAATTCAGAGTGTGGGAATTTCTCAGCAGGGCAGCAATGTAGATCACTTCTGGAGTTTGGGGTCTTCTGAGCGATAGTGAGAAACAGAAGGCTTGCAGTCAAGTTGATGTGCCTTAACAAGCTATCTCGCACATTCGTGTGCGTGTGCTTCCTTCGTTGCCAATATTAGGCACTTAAGACTTCGAAATAAGATGATGCAAATCAGTTGCAGTTGTTTCAGGGTGAGATCGTGTGCCTGGATAATTATTGCAGCTCATTTGAAGTTCAAAAAATGTAATGGTGAGCCTAAGCTCTAAGAAAGCATCCCACTAGCCGGAAAATTCCTGGGGTGCTTGCTCTGTGAACGTGGGCAGACCTGTGGCCACCCGGCAACGCTGCCCCGTTACCCGGATCCTTGTGTGCAGAGCATTGAGCAAGCTCTTCGGTGGAGCAGGTTCCCTGCTCTGGTCTGTCAGTGACAGCTTAGCAGCTGGCCTGGAAAGGGATGTTTTTTCCTCARGGAACTTCACCCCACCGTCTAGTAAAGCCTGGACTTGCAGGCTTCAGGTGCTAGCACAAAATTAGTAATCCTTTAGTGCAAATGGAAACGTTGCTGACGCCTTGCCAGGCATCGTTCAGGAAAYTGTTAAACCTTTTGTGTGAGGATCAGTGATATTCCACAGAGTTTTCCCCAAGCAATGGCAAACAAGCTAGCGGCTGCTGGTTGCTGGACCTTGAAAGACATTTGCATGCAAGGAYGAGCAGGTTATCAATTCTGTGACATGTTTGATCGAGGAACTGGCTTTGATGCAGATAGTTTCGGTTTCATTGAAAACAAGCTGAAGAGCGATGCTACCACAATAACTGGGGCTTTAAGATAATGAAGCAATTACTTGGTGTAATCAAATAGAAGTGGAAGAGTTATGATGTATTAAAGATAGACATAAATCAAACTTTYGGCTAACAACCCATTAAGGTTCATWTTTTATGCCATATGTTATTGAACTCACCATTTAARGTTTAATATTGTTATCTTTGCTGAAGACAGAGATTTTGGTTTTGTTTAATGTATCTGTTGAAAGCATCTTCACTAACATACTTGGAAATCGCTGAGCTGAAGGCACAGCTGTGGCAAATTTCCAGCCCGGGCTCCTTCCAGCCCGCACCCGAGTCGCGACTATGATTCAGCTGAGTGTCCTGGGGCTTTTTTACTGGATCCGCTCCAGTATTAGAGGTCGTCTTGTGCGAAGTCCGGCTGGTGGCTGATGCGTTACCTCTCCCCGGGGCTTTAAAGGAGAGCGAGAAACCTCGCAAGACCTTTGCTGAGGAGCCGGCGCCCGCGGCGCTGCGCAGCGCGTGGCACGGGGCCAGCCGCGTGCCGAGGGCAGAGCAGTCGTCACGGCGGGCGTCAGCGCGAGCGCTGCCGGGCTGCAACCCTCCCCGAGCGGCCGCGGGAGCGGGAGCGGGCTGGGGCCGCTCGAGGCGGGGGCCTCGCGTGGCTGCGCCGGCTGCTCCTCCCGGGGCCGCCGCGGCCGGCCTCTGCGCCGAGCGCGGGTCGGTGGGAACGCAGGGGCCTCGGGGGGGGGCAGGCGGCACGCTTGTGCCCTCGTCTGCCGGGCCCCCCGCCCGCGGCGTCCTTCAGCCGCCCGAGGTTCGCGCCGAGCGGGTAACGTACGGGAGGGAGCAGCAGCGCGGAGCAAGCGCAGCACGGAGCAAGCGCAGCGCGGAGCAAGCGCAGCGCGCACAACGCTGGGGGCCGCAGCCGGAGAAGCCTGGGAACGGTTGCTTTAGGCGGAAAAATCCATTCACAAGGAAATTAGTTTAGTCACGGCTTGGTCCTTCAGGCCCTGGCATGAGGGCAAAAACAGAAACAAAATAATCACGTACGTAATAAACACGTACCCTCCCTTGAAGCTGTAATTAGGAGTCACGTGAAAAACCAGCGTCGTCCCGGGAATAGCGGAGCGCTGCTAGCAGAAGTCGCGTTCGATGGTGCACAGGGTTTCCAGCGGTCCCGCTGAACGTCGCTTTGTGGCATGCAATATCCCGGCGTTTCCCAGCGGTGTTTCAGAGGGCGAGCGTTATTAATTTGCTTTGTTTTGTGGGTGATGGGGAATTTCTATCAGATTGCTTCTCTGCAGGCAAGAATGTCGTCGGAAGCAAAGGGAATCACCTAAAATTGAGGGACAGCTGCAGCTATTATAAAAAACCATTTCTGTGCTGTTGCTGACYTGTGGTGGGAAATCGGTGGGCCAGGCGTCCCAGCAAAGTGGGCTGAAGTGTCCTAACGCCAGCTGACCCAGGGAACATGCAAACGCAGTAGCTGCTGTACTTCACATGCTTACAGGAGTGATGGGACTATTCTAATATTGCTTTTGGCCTCCAGGAATGTTAGTGTTTTGGAGGAAATAACAAGGAATTCACTTCTGTTTTGCCCCAGCTCGCTCTTTTTTTCCAGAACATATGCTTGCAATTGAATAGATGTGTTAAAGTTAACAATTGTTTTTCTAAAAGGTCTTATTTTGAAACAAAACTACACTGACTGTCAAATTTTTCCTGTCTTTGTTTTGATGTTCTATGTCAGAAATAGTAGAATAGCAGCTGCGATTTGTAGATACTTTAAAGTCTGAACAAGATGAAAAATGGTTTCATTTTCTAAAAAATCAGCATAGGGTCGGRTGATTTGAAAATTTTCCGTCTCAACTTTTATCACTGGCAAATTTGGTTTTCCAGTTAACGGAAACTTTTCCAGAAAGTATTTGTTTTCTTTAACTCGTGTTCATTTTTTCATTGCCTTTTCAACTCTAATGTCTGGCTGAATATTTTATGTTTTGGTGACTCACATTTTTTAAGACAAAAAGGCAGTGTTTTCTGTGGCAAAAGTATATTTATTCAGCAATGTTAAAACGGGCCTTTCTGCAAATCGAGTTACACCGCGAATTTGTCCCGAACTGAATTACAGCTGAGGCCCAAGCAAGGCACCCTTGCGCGCCGCGGGCACCGTTCGGGAGCCGCCGGCCGGGCCGCGCGCCCAGATGTGCCCAGCTGTGCCCAGCTGCGCCCGCGCGGGCCGGCAGCTGCTCTCGGCGAGGCCACCGTCCGGGTCCAGCTGCACCGTCGACCGCTAAGATTTGGCCTAGTCTACGCCGACGTCGGTAGCCTAACATTTGGCGTGTCGTTGACACGGTAGAGGATAAACGTCAGCAAGGAAGGGATTTGTGTCCTCGCTTTGGTGTTTGAGGATTGTATTTGTAGCAGCTGCTAATGCTACTTTAATGGCAGGTTTATCTGGAGGGAAGAGTTTGATATCCCTTTTGAGCTGCTCGGAGGCAGAGAAAAGGGGCTCCGCGTCCCGTCCTGCAACGCGGCGACCGGGGAGCCCTTCAGAGCTCTCGGAGGTCTCCACGCCTGGCCGCCTCTTCCCACCTTCAGCACCGTGTTCTTTCCTGGGGGTTAAAGAAATGCAGCAGTTAGCAGAATGAGGAAAAGAGACGTTCCATCTTCACGATGGTGTAATGACTGTATACGGACTTGCTTTAAYGTGCGTGAAAGCAGCATTTGCACCAGTGGAAATGCTGAAATGCCCAAAGGCTGGAGAATGTGCTAGCTGAAGCTGCTACTAAAATCATCCTTGACCTCAGCGGACCATGGCTGCTGGCACTTGGGGTGTGCTATTTCTTAGCAACACTGTAGATAACACACTGTTCTGGATGGCAAAGGCCACCTAAGAAATGTTCGTGCCACAGTTTGCTAATCCCTCAGTCGTGCTGTGTCACAGAGCACGTTGCTGAAATGATCCCAGGGAAAAGTCGCTCTCTTTCAGAGAAAAGCCTAGGCAGTTACCTTTCTGATGTGGGCAAGACACTGCTGTTGCTGCTTTATTCACCAGGCAGGAGCTACCCTTTCACCTTGGCTTTCAAATCCAGCAACAAACTGGAAGTTTGGGACTGCTGAGGGCCGTGGTAGGCAGAAGTCATCGTGGCAGGAGCCTTGGTGGGGCTCCCAGACGTGTCCTGGCTGCTGGGATGGAGAAGTGTTTCCCTTTCAGTAAGGGAATGCATCTTGAGGCAGTGAAGCTTCCTCCTTACTCTTCGTCATGCTCCACAAACGTTCCCGAGGCGTTAGAGAGGAGGCGAGATCCACCATGGCTCTCGCTCGTTTGAGCGAGAGGTTTAACTTGCTAACGCTTGAAATGCAGGGCAAAAGCTAAAGGGGCCCTGTGGCACGCGGCAGGGCTGGACTGGCCAACGTGCGGACGACACGCCGGGCTCTTGGCTGCCGCAGCGATGTGCAGGGAAGGAAATGACACGGGATGCGTGCAAGAAAACCAGTAACGGTCGCGTCAGCTCCAGCGAGACTATCCGCAGGTGTGTCCCTACCCCACGGTAACTGAGAAGGAATTTAAGATCATACGTCCCTCTTTCACTGCGGATGTTTTCAAAGTTCTTGGCTCCTCATGGTGTTGCCTCAGTACTGAGAGGGAAAGAGAATGAATGCAAGGTGATTTTGGAGAGCCTTGAGGGCTTGTTCTTGGACAGGCAGAGCATTTGCTCCACAGAGACCTTCCTGGGGCAGCAACAGCCSTGGCTGCTGCCAAGAGAGTGACAAAGCAGCTGGTGAAACCTGGAGCTTGCAACGCTGGAGAGCAGYGCTCTGCCTGCCCTCCTAGCGCAATGGTCTCGGGTGGAGCTCTGCCAGCAGCAGAGGTTGCCCTTAATTCCCTGTAGAGATGTTTTTAAGCAAAAAACTTGGCAAAGGGAAGGGTGAGCCAAGAGACACACACATCCTTGTCTAGGATGCAGCATGGGTCAGTGCAAAGACTTGGCCAGTGAGTCGGGAAGTATGTGCTTGTCCTCAATTCTGCTTGTTCTGAAGCTGTTTCGCATTTTGGTGCTGAAGTTTCCTCCTTTGGAAGGAAGCCCTCTGCCTTTGTAAAGTATATTGACACGTAAGAGTAGAAGTATTGTATGACTTTCAGGTGTTGTTTTCTTGCTTACAAAGCGTTTCAGCTTTGTTCCCTGAGTTTCTAAAGCGCAACATCATTTGCTCTGGCTGCGTTTCATAACAGTACCCTGAGGCAGTATATATATTTCCCAAACATTTTGTTGAACTCGTTAGGTTTTGCAAAATGCTGCTACTGCTTCTTTTAAGTGACATTTCCTTTCCTTTTTCTCCTTAAAAACCTCTCCGGCTCCCTGGGTGAAAGTGCTCTGGCAGGCTTGGCGGGGAAGGTGGAGCGGGGGCAGCTCCTGGGGCTCCGAGCCCGGTGCTTTGGCGCTGGGGGGCTCCAGGGAGCAGGTGCTCCCGGCCGCGCGCGGGCGCCGGTGTCGCCGCGTGCCGCCGTTGCAATCCGGCAGGGTCAGCGGTGCCGCCGGTGCTGCCCGCCGCCGGCCCGCTTCCACCGCGCGGCCGCCCAGAGCCGCGTCCCCGCTGCGCGAAACGCTCTTGCACTGCAGAGCTTTCGTGGTCGTGGTCAAGGCCTGGGTTATTAAGAACTGAAGAACCATTTAATCAGGCACAAAGCTAATAATCCAAAACATTCGGGTTTTTTCCTGGAAAAAATAAATCTGCAAATGAAGGGAAAGCAGTTTGCTTCCAGGGAAAGTGAACTAGCTGTGCGTACTGAAGAGAAGAGGAATTGCAGAAAGGCAAATGGTGTGYGTATGTGTGTCTCCTTTCTCCCATCTCAGACTCAGCTGGAATAGCTGGAAGGGAGTACATTAAAAGAGTACATTAAAATGCTAATGAATAAATCATTCGGAGAAATTACAACATTCAACGAAATGTAGCTCACATTAAATTGAAATCCAAGRAACTAACCAAACCTTTATATAGATCAAAAACCAAACAGTTTTTGAATTGGGCCGCAGACGAGCTGGAGTGGAACCACGGGAATCGAGGCGAAAGGGCACAACGCAAACGCGCCCGGCGCTGCCCGCCACCCGCCCTCCAGAGGACGGGCATTAATAGCAGTCGAAGCTTTGCTSTCCCTGTGCCATGCACCAAGTCCTGCGATCAGCAGTAGGCACCTGTTGGAGGGGAAACCTCCCGCTGCAGCCGGGCGCTCGTTCTCTTCTCGCGCCGAGTCTCGTGGCCGCGTCCTTCTGGAAGGTAGGCAGCACGCGAGTCCTGTGAAAGGTGCTTTATGCTTAGAGAAATAGCATGTGTAGGAAGCGCATTAAGCCAAAATTTTTGCTGTTGGCAGCAAAGGGAACATTTCCATAGAGCGCTTCAACATGCAACATGTCTCTGACAGATGAAACTCGTCTTCTCCTGCTAAGCCCAAGCCGTGGCGGCCAGCAGCCCAGCCTCCCCCGCTCGCCCGGGCGGGACTCTGACCTGCGCCACCCCAGAGCTGCACCCGCACTTACTTCACGCTCAAGATGAAACATTCATCCTAATTACGCATTCTGCCCCGAAATTCAGAAAGGTTTCAAACCAGAGTTATTCTAACCTTTTAAAACTGGCATCTAATTTCTAGCTTTGGCTTCACTTGCTTTGGAATATTTGGACTCACAGTATGCGTAGGAAATGTTTTGGTCAAAAGCTCCCTAAGCAATGTAAACGGGGGGAAAGGCACATGCTGAGCATCTCTGTTTGGGATTTTAACACATTGTCATTTTGTCTCCGGTTCAAGTCCTGCGTTTTGTTCCTCTGGGCTGCTTTCCTTGGGCTGTACATATTGGCTATTTACTTTTATGCATATAAGGTGACTTGATGAAGTTTTGATTAAACATCCTTGCTGGTAAGCCTTTTTCCATTGAAAATAACAACAAAARCCTATTTCAGCCCCCTCGCCCCCAGGTCTCGCCCGGCCCGGCCGGACCCCGTGCRGGTGCTGCCGTGGGGATGGCGCAGCTGGAGAACCTCCCGCTGAGCAGAAGCAGCCCGGCCCGGAGCAGCAGGAAGCGGTTTTGCACCAGCTTTGGGGCAGGTGGGTCAAACGTACGTCTCTCTGGGGCGGTGGAGGGAGAGGTGCGTGGAGACGGTCGGTCTCAGCCCCTCCGTAGCAGGTTATCGTGCCAATAGATGCAGCTGGCTTCGCGCRGGAACGGGCAGGTCCGGGTCCTCCGGGGGAAGACGGAGTCCAGGAAGCCCGGTTGACTGGGCGTGCGGAGAAGGGCAGTCACGCACTGGTGCGTGTGACCGGGAAAAACTTACAAAGTTCAGCCCACCAGCGGGGGACTGCGGCGCGTGGCTCTCCCGCAGGGTTCGCGTTGCTGTCGAGGCTCCCGGCTTTCTCTGCGCCGCGGGTGCCTGACGGTGCTTCATCATCTGTGCTCGAGAAAGCCTCTGGCAGGAGGCCCTGCAGCACGGCGCTCCTGCTCCCGCCTCCTGACACTGATTAACCAACGAGCCGATTAGTCCCCTTTACCTTGCTAATGGGTGACAAGTCACAGCTTGTTTTTGTGATTTGCTCATTCATTCCTACTTCTGCTTGTTTAGTTCTGGTTCAGGTCTGTTAAGAGGTCRTTGGCTGCTAGTTCCTGTTACGAGTAACGGGCAGATTCGTCTGAGGACAACCTCAACACCGACGCTCGCGTAAAAGGCCTGATTTAAAACCAAGCCGAATGTGTCTAGCTGCATAACAAATAATCAGCATTAAAAAAAAATTTTTTTTTCATTTGGACTTATTTTGCAAAGTGAGAATTGCATTATATATGCAAAGTTCTCTACTTCAGGGCTTTTTAGAAGAATTGCTGTTACCTTGTACTCCATTACTTGCGCTGACTTTTAAAGCAATGGGCGTGCAGGGGAACCCCTAAAGTTTTGTAACAGTCCCCCACAGAACACAGTGAGATAATTCTGGCTACGTCGCTTGATTTATTTCAAGGAACACGGAAATTGGACCCGTTTCTTAGTGCAAACCATAGCAGCTCTGTTGAAATCATCGACAGGAGCCACACGAGCCTCGGACGTGGGGCACCATGATCTGTTGCATAACTGTTACCCTGTGTCAACATGTTTTTTAAGTAGAAATATTTGATCAGCAGAAATATTAAATGTGAGATTAGGAATTTTTCTAGTTGCTCTCTCTCTTCATAAAGCTGCTATTTAACCTCTGATTTTTAAAGCAGTCTGGGTAAAAAGTGATCCATCCTGGCAGGCTGTTCAGCGGGATCTTTCCATTTTGCTATATTCAGTGCAATTAATTGAAAGAAACACACACAGACGCCTGCAGGTACTGATATTTTTATACGAACATTTCAGTACATATGGCCTCGTGAAGCAGGGATAAATTTGTAACAGATCTACTCTCATCTGCTCCCAAATCTATTTCAACCAAATGATTAATTTTATGTCTGTAAAATGCAAATGATTAAGCTGAAAAGAATTCACCCAAAATACCATGAAAAGGCAGCTCTGAACTTCAGCGGTTTCGCAGGCGCGGGACAGACTGTTTCCGAGAAGTGTGTTTCCCACAAATACCAGCGTGGGCCAGTGGACGCTTTGTGAAGAGCAAGGATAATAAAGGCAAAGATTCAGAAACAATAATTTGAACCATCTTGGAAACACCAAGACCTGAAGATAACCAATCAAAGTAATCTTATGTTACGCTCCAGCGCAAGGAGGAGACTTGGGAATAAAAACGTAGTAAAAGAAAAAYGAGGTAAGAAGATCTGAGGAAACCRCCGTTTATGCGGTTTGTTCTCGGGCATCCAGGGCAGTTTCGGGAGTACCCGCGTAGCCAGGAGAAAGTCGTCGTCCTGGTGCAGGTGCAGGGGGGTTTTGTCTGCAGGGCCCTGGCCAGCCGTGCCAAGCCCGGCCTTGGGACCGCCACGTGCTGTGGYTTACCCCAGCTGCCCCCGCGGTGCCGGCGGCGAAGCGGGCTCGACCTTGGGCCGGTCTCGCCGTGCTTTGGTTGTTCTCCCCGTTCTTCAGTTTCCCACCCTGTGGGCAGGCGGCCGCGGGGGTCCGTGGCCGGCTGGCGCTCCGGCTGCCGTGGCCGGCCGCCCCTGCGTCTTCCTCTTGCTAAGGGGCACGGGGCCCGCGGCATTAACCCTAGCAGGGGGGACGAAACGTGCGCACCACCGCGCGACTGCTAGTGGCCTTTCTCGGCACGCCGCGGAGCCGCGGGGATGAGGGGGTTTTGCTGCTGATAACAATGCTGATAAACGAAAACGTTTTCGTTTCAAGTTGAACGAAAACCATTTTTTTTTAAATATACACTTTTGGCAAATGACCAAAATAGTTTCCTTTTCTTTGGCTTTAGGTTGAATGAACGTATTTTGTTTGAATCTAAATATTATATTTAGTTTTATTCCAAGTATTTTTAATTTTTTCTTTTTTTTTTTTAAGTAAAGAGGCTGTCAAAACAGAAAGGTTCTCAAGAGGAAGTCGCAGTGCTGTACACGGAGGATGCCCGGGAGTGCGTTTCTGCTTCCCTCTGCTCTTGCCGGCAGGCCGAGCGCGTGGCGAGCGCGGGCGGTGGTGGCAGCGGCGGCGGCGGCGGACCGCGCCGAGCCCGGGGGAGCGTGCCCTGTGGTCTGCAGCAGCAGCCCCGCTCTCCAGAAGGCGCCGAGCTGGTCYGCGCTCACCGGGAAGTCCACAGCGAGGCGGTGGCGAAGGGGACAGATTGAGGACCAGTGTGTAAGATGAGAAAACGGGGTGTAAAGTGGAGCGTACAGAGCACAAAGCACGGAATGGAGAGACCGGGTGGAAAAAAATGTATCTTTTCGAAAATTTGATGCAGTAGCACTGAGAAATGTCTTTAAACCTGTTMAGTACTTGCTGTGTTAGCGAGAAAGGCAAAGAGGATTCTGTATCGCTCCGTGACTTTCCCGTTTCTTAATGCAAGGCTGCGGCTGAGAAGACGTTTCGTGATGCGTTGCTCTCTGCTGGCTAGCTGACGCACGGCAAGCACGTTGGCTAGCCCGTGGGTAGAGGAAAGACTCAGCAGAGCTCTCCCCGGCTCTGCGACTATTTCCAGAAGCCCGGAGCTGTGTCCAAGCCTTCGGCTCGCYGCCCCTCCAGTGTTGCCTGCTTCCCCCCGAGCTGCCCGGGCTGCGGCGGCGCGAGGCAGGAGCGGAGCGACTCCCGCCGCCTGGCCGAGACGCGTCTCCCCCCGGCAGCCGTGGCCGGTTGCAGCGGGGGAGCCCGCGCGGGCGGCGCGGCGATGCGTGTGCGCCTTGCGCTGGCGCGGGGGGACGCGTTCCCTACCCCGGCCTGACCTGCCGGGACTGGGCGCGTGTTTTCCTTGAGAGTAGTTTCGTAAAAGACTGCCATAAAATGTCCAGCCAAGAGTAAGCAGTCAGCAAGCTCTTCCACACATRTAAAACAGATGTTATTTTATTCCTTAAA
The DNA here is from genome assembly GCF_003343005.1 of Rhea americana. Taxonomy (NCBI): domain Eukaryota; kingdom Metazoa; phylum Chordata; class Aves; order Rheiformes; family Rheidae; genus Rhea; species Rhea americana. Next base: position 14,528 of record NW_028186408.1, on the reverse strand, counting down.
AGCTGTATACAAAAAATTTGGTGTACCTGAGATTTATGGAAGGTCGCCGTTTGCGTTGGCAGGTAGAACAGTCCGGGGCCAGATGTTGACGACGGTTCTGGCCAAGTTCTGCTTTGAATCTGACAAGTCTCCCTGGCTGCCAAGGCCAGAGCAGCCTTCCTGTGCCTGGAGCACAGCTGATGGACAGGCTGAGGAAGAAGCACACGAGCTGGATACCTCTGCTGGGCGGTTAYGTAACGCTTGGGGAGGCAGAGACGCCTTGGACAAGCAGATGGGAAACGGTTGCCACAAGGGGAAGGTCTTGCGTTAAAGGAGTTGGAGCTGAACCTGAAGAACCAGACGGATGGTCTGTGACTCAGTGAGGAAAAAAGGAGACATTCAAATTGGCTAGCAGTACTGAATTGCTGTCTCATACTCAGTAAGTCCTCGCAAAGCATCCRTGATGGAAAAGATTAGAAATTAAAGGGGACACACAGAGATGTCCCGCGAGCAAGAGGGCAGAGGGTTGGCTGTGATGGATATGGAGCTCTGGGGGACGCTGGCTCTTAGTCTRGTGGAAAAGGCAATTGCATCAGCAGCATGGCCTGAATTTCATAGCTTGTTTGAAGTCTAGCTGGATTAAAATATAAGGTTAGGTGGGGGGAAGTTAAGAAGGCAAAGAAATGAGTGCAAATATTGACTTGGTATTTCACAGGCAGCTTGAACCAATGTGGCAAGAGTGAAGAGAGGTGTCGGTTGCTCGCACGCTGATCGCACCGCTGTCCCTGCTTCGGTCGGCTGTTCTCCACAACGCCACGCTGACCCAAGCTCGTATCCGACTCCTCTGCGCAGCAGGTCTAGGTGCTGCTGCCGCCGGTGGTGGCCCCTCGCCGAGCGCGTGGCGGGCGCGCGCCCGAGGGCTGGGGTCAGCCCGAGCAGGAGGACGGCCGCTGCCGAGCTCCCCCGCCGCGGGGCACGCCGGCAGCGGGTCTCGGCGAGGCTGCTCGACCGGGCTCGTCCGCTCGCGGAGGCTCTGCCTTCCTCCGCCGGGAGCGGCAGGGCCGGGAGGGGTCCGCAGCGCGGCGGGCACGGAAGGCACCGGCGGCTGGAGCCAGCCAGCACCCACCCATCGGACACGGCGGCGCGGGCCGCGGGCGCGGGGCGGAGGAGCGGGGCGGCGGGGGACCCCGCGCGGCTCCCGCCGAGCCCCTGCAGCGGGGACGCAGCGGGGAGGCAGATGTTCGACGTCCGTCCTGAAAAGCGTTTTCCTCTTTCACGCAACAGTAAACTTGATTAATAAATCTGAATTGCACAATGGGGTCCTTTTTGAGAGAAGAACAGATATTTTCAAATTTTAAGCTCTTACCCCTGTGCAGGAATTTAAACTAAATCATCACTATTGCCTGTTGGACAAGCTTCAAGACAGTCGTTCTCTGTTCAAAAGCAAGTAAATAACCGTGTTTTCTTTGCGGCATTACGTTCCTTCTTTCCTTAGCCGGCAGAGCGGAGGAGTCGTCACAAGTGCTCGGGGGGACGGGGCCAGAATTGCAAATGATTCTAACAAATTGGTGAGTTGGCTCAGAATCAACCACCCAAAATTCAATAAAGAGAAGGCCAAATGACTTACTTGAGGGAGGAGAAAGTAAACACTTTACTGCAAATGTGCAGTAATTGGTGAGGTAGAAAAGCTTGTACCCATGTAACCGGGTTTCATTTTCTGAGGAAAAGCTTGCTTCTCTATTTGTTTGGCCCTACRTGTAAACACACACGCACAAATACACCTGCATAGACGTATCTAGATGTGTGCATACTTATATATGTATACACAGAAATATATAAATACGCACATATATACTTAATTATCCTGAGGACTGCAGTCCCCCTCRTATTAGTCAGCTTAGATTTTATTGAAGCAATTATGCAGCAACATAATTGATTTAATTTCYCTTACATATATTTATGTATATAAATACCTATACACATGTATTTTTAATAAATACATGTACATATATATTTCATTTTTGTTCTGGCTCTTTGGTCCTTCCTGAGACAAGGTAAGATGTTATGTTCGAATATAAGTGTGCCTCATTTTTATGAGCAAAAGCATTCTTCTGGAGCTATTTGTATGCACAGATGTAAGCCTGCAGTCAGGGGCCAGTGCTTGCACATCAGGTACTGGGTGTTACAAGAATGATTCATACCTATGTATACAGAAATATTTAGTTAATAACTGAAGTGCCAGTAGATGATGCTGAGGAATATATCACTTTGTTCCTTGGTTTTGCAGGCCCCATAAAACTTGTTATTACTGCAAATGCCTTTTCCTGATTGCTATTCATTAGGTCTTAAGATCTTTTGTCCTTTTCTTCCATTCTAAACAGCTTCTACATTTTTGCACCATGTTTTTCAGATTTCATTGTTTATTTAGYAGCTTTGAGTAATAGGTGATTTGATTTAGTACAGGAATTACTGTTCAAAGTGTATTTATTTTGCATGCCTGAATGTATGTCCGCTACTGTGTCAATAAGTTCAGGTGACAAAAAACAAATTGKCATTAGAAAAAGGAAGACGTTATGAACGGCTGGAGGAGGGAGAGCTGCTCCCGCTGCGCGTAACCCGCCGCTCCTCTGCGCCCCGTGAGCCGGGCGCCCCCCATCGCGTTTGTGGACCGGTTTGTTATTCTCTGTTATGAGCAGGYTTGGGCTCGTTGGTGTGAATGGACGTGGTCGCGCTGCGTCTGCGGAGAAGCTGGCCCTGGAGAAGGACGGTGCATAGTTCTGCATTTCTTGACATCAAGTGAAAAACAAGGAGCACGTCTTTTCTTCAAGACTTTATCTATAAAAGCTGAATAAGCATTATTTGGACTTCTGCACTGGCGTAAGTTGGAGGCCATGTAACCTGAAGCTGACAATTTTCAAAAACTAGAGGGTTTCTTTGAAGGAAATGGTTTGAATCCTGTAAAACTTACAGTCACGTGATGCAAAAGGATCTTAACACTGAATTCTTTGGGTAAGTTGTTCAAACTCCATGTTCCTAGATAAATAAAAGGGAGAGAAGAGAAGAAATGTCTTGACACATGGAGTGAACTCATACAAACTCTCTTTTTCTACTGAGAATACTTTCAAAAGCTGGAGATTGCAATATCTAGCTTGCTCTTCCCTTCATTTGTCTGTGTGCAGGCCAGTTTTTATGGGGTTTTTTGGTCCCAAAGCACTGCTTTGATGATGTAGTTTCCAAAGCAAAGTAACAGCTATCAGAACATTTCGTATAAAGAGCCCTACAATAACAAGCCAGTTGGTATGCTAACAGAGAAGGAATGCTAGAGATGGCAATGGGTTTCCACTGCATTTTTGCATGTGTGTGTTTACTATAAACAATGAGAGGATTGTGATTTGTTTTTTTTAACTAATGAAAAGAAATAACATGTCCAAGAGCATTTTTTAGGCAGTCAAAAGATACAACTGGTGCTATGGTAGCTTAACTATGCATCGCACTGTGTTACTGGTAATCAGTGACCTCACTAACACAACCAGTTTTGAGTGAATGTTCTGGACCAAATAACTTTGTGCATCACTTACTCATATTTCCATGTTTCCTCTCCAAACATGAGTTGGCCTGCACAGAGTACCTTTTACAGTATTTATCTCTGCATGTAATTCTTAAAAATCGGTATACCAAATGGATAGCTACGTAGGACTTTTCTATAATACTTAGGAATTTACCTATATACACATTTAAGAGAGGCAAAGGTACGTATATTAATTTCTCTGTCCTTAGTATATTCCCAGAAGCTTTATCTAAGCCCATGACATTCAGCAGCCTTTTACTGAAGCAACAGCATGCCTTTTCGAGGGAGGTGTGCACCCTGGATTGTTCATCTTTCCGTATATTTAGTGAGTTTACCAAAGTTGGGCCTCTTGGAACTCAGTGCAAGGGGGATGATGAACAAAAAACTTCAGGATAAAGAGAATTTCCCATGCAAAAGCWGCCGGACAAAATATTCTGACTTTCTCGCTTACGATGCCTGCTATGGGCCACGTTCGTATGTGAGAGTCAGAAGCAGCAGCGATTCCTGCTGCAAAATAGTGGCCTGGACTTGAAGTTTTGCCAGACCTCTTGTATCATGGGGGCTGTAAAATTGGGTTTCAAGATAGCTATYGGAAAAAAAGCTATTTCAGATGCAGCAGTAAACTGAAATGAAATTAAATTTAGCTTTATGTAGCTTTTGTGCTTTTGATTATTCCAAAGTATGTATTTTTAAAACAAAAATATTTCCAACTCTACGGCATCATAGCATTTTTAAAGCTGGAAGGAGCTGAGGGTGACTCAGAAAATCCTTCGATTCTCGCAAGATTCTTGTCTTTAAAGCCACCCGCACGTGCCCCAGTCGCGGGGGCTTTGCCCGCGCAGGGGCCGCGGAGCCGCGAGGGCCGGCRAGCGCCCGCTGCTGCCGCCGCGAGGCTGGCGCTGGCCCGGGCGGCCCCCGGTCCGGACGGGGATTTTGCTGCGGCTGTTTGCTCTCTTTCCTTCCCGTTGCGGGCGAGGGGAGCGGTGATTGCGGCGGGGTGCCCGGCGGCGAGCGCGCGGAGCCGTGTGCCCCGCGCCGGGTAACGTGGCGCTCGCGCATCCGTGACTGCGCCAAGTCGGCAGAAACGGTCCAGCACCGCTGTCTTTCCCAGCGCGGATCCAAGCGGCAGAACCGAAACCGTTCCCGCGGCGTGCGGACGCGCAGCGGGCGGCAAACGCGGGCGGTGGGCAGCGAAGCCCCCGCGCAGACAGCCGCCGGGGCGGGAGGAGGGAGCGCGCCCGGGGGCCGCGGGGCGCCAGCGAGCCGGAGCCCCGGCGCCGGCGGGAGGGCTTGGCGCGGCACGGCACGGCACGGCGCGGGAGAGCGGCAGGCACCCGCGCTGGCGGCCCCCGCGGTTGGCAGGAACCAGCTCTGTGGTTCCCTAATTTGTTTCCAACTCCAGACATTTATTTTCTATTTCCTCCCCGGTGGACATGTCTGAATCTTTTTACAAAAACAAACATGTTAACTGCCAAAGCGTGACAGCCAAAACCCAGGGCTATAGATGAGAAAATACATGGAAGAGTTGCGTGTTGCATAACTGGTGAGGCAGGTGCTAAAACTCAGCGAACAATTTTTGTCTCCAGGTGGCTCAGGAGAGGAGAGGAACTGCTTTTGTGGATGGAGATGCTGAAGGTTTTTATTTCCTCGGGTATGTCTTCATGCCCAAGGAGAACTGGAGCACTTTGGCTTTCTTCATAACTGGCAAACCRCTTGAAGCACTGGGCAATGCTCTAACTGAAGTTAGGCCATCCACAAACCCTAAGAAAACGATTTAATGGGGAGGCGAAGCCTCTTGCACCAAGCAAAGTGTCCGCGTCCTGTGCCCACCAGACCAGGTGGCCCATGCAGCGCTGGCAGAGCATCGTGGCCAAGCAGAGGTGCTACCAGAAACGTCAGTGGCAAGCATGCAGAAAAGGCAGTGTGTTTAAGGGAGAAAAACCCTTGGTGCTGGCTCGCTTTCTGTGCAGACCTTAGTAAGTCTTTACTCAGTAGAAAYATTTGCTTTCATCCTCAGGCTTTGGTGTACGATAGCACACAGGTGAATGCTCAAGAAGACTCAAATTTTTCCTTCCACCAAGAAGAGAGTTTGTGTATACAATGTTCCCAGGTATGTCCTTCAAAGCTGCTGAGGAGATGGTCACCCCATCCGGTGTGGATGTGCACAGGGGAAACCTCCAGACCTGCTTCTGCCTGCTCTTTTCTCAGATGCCCTAAGTAGATCACTTCCCCTTCTGCCTTTCCTTTGCCTCTTCCCACCCTTTGCCTGTCCGTAAGTGTATGGGTCGCTGGCCCTCGCTGTTGGCTAATACAGCATGGGGCAAGTAAGTCAGAGTGCAAGGAGAGCAGGAGTGGCCGACTGAGTCTGCTGTTGTGTCCAGGATTATGTCTTGCTCTGCTGAGAACACTTCTTACAGTAATGGACAAATTGATTTGTTTTCACTTTATTTCATCGTACCTTATGTGAATTTCTCTTGGCGATATTCCTCAAATCTTCTCACCATCTGGGTTCCTTTATGGCTCTTTCCAGTTTGCATTATCTGGCCAGTTTTGCCAAGGGGAGAGGGATAAAATTGTTGCATCTGTTCATGAAAAGGCAGAGACAGTCTTTAACTCTGCTCGTGATGGGAGTTGTGGCTTTGCTGCATTCTCCTTGCGTCAGCCCCGGCTCGCAATGGCAGCCTGCAGGTCTCCTGTCCAGAGTCGCTACCAGCACAGCAAGGCTGGAGAGGACCACGTTTCACCAAGTGGGACRTAAGTCAAGAGCCTAAACTGTGTGCAAAAAGCTTAAAGCTAATGAAAACCTTCCATGACTTAATGTTTTMAATCCTCATTTTGCTTCTCACGGCGTATGATCCTTCACCTAAACAGCAAGCAATTCAATGAACTACTCATGCACTTCTAAATTACAGCAGACAGAGCATTAGAAAAACGCAGCACTGGGAACAGTTGGCCATTGGCAAGGGGACAGAGAGAGTGAGTCCTCAGAGGTCTCTTTCCCAGTTTAACTTTTATGATTCACTGTTGAAATAAAATGTATTCTACAACTACATTCAGTTAATGTAAGACTTTGCTGCTTTAAAAGCTGTTCAGTTACACTGGAGCAGTGTAAGGCCAGCTGGGTCCTGGTGTGACCCTGGCACCACTGCAGGTGTGGAATTACCCTCTCCCCAAAGGCTGCCCTGTGCCAAAGCAGCACCACAGAAATGATGGAGCTGTAGCTCCATGAGCTCAATGGCAAATCTCTGACTTCACTGGAGCCAACATTGCTCCCAAGGTCATTTCCTCCTAGAGAACGCTCCCGAAAAAGGCAGAACAATGAAAAAAAAGCATTGCACATGGTGAGCTGTTATCCTCAGCGATTCCCACAGCCGTTTTATTGCCTAAAGGAAGAAGAACATGAACCCTGGAGGGAAGAACTTGCCAAAGTATTTAACATTTCTACATCTTGTATAGAGCTAAAGGTTCCCAAAAATCTTTATTTTTAAAAATAACTGCAGAAATGTTTRTTTAAGACCTAATGTGAGGCTAAGTAGAGTTTGAGATGTGGTTATCAGGGAAAGGCAGCACAGTGGAATGAGTATCAGAGTGCAGAATTTYGCTTAGAGTTAAGAGAGGGCAGAAGTTAGACCAAGGTGGTTCGTGCTGAAGCCACCTTTTGGATTAAAGGGCTGCGAATGACCCTCGGGGCCGCAGMAGAGTTCAGCAGCAGTTCAGCTCGGATGTTGAGCTGTCTAGATGCCGCTCTGCAAACCCACATCTGCAGTCTTAGGTGCCTGGACCGCTTGTCCTGGGCCTGAGTCTTGGGAAAAACAGTCCTTTTCTCTCTGAAATGCATGTGCTGAGTTAGCAGCATTAATGGCAAACAACATAGAATAACCATATTTTTTTTCTGTTATAGAAAAGATTTAAAAATACCTTAAAAACTTCAGGAAAAAAAAAATCTGTTTGTCGTGGCTGTTGCTAGATAACCTGAGCGCGAGCCTCCTGGTTGGAGTATGGCGAGCTGGCGATACGACGAGGGATTTGAAAGCATCCTGCGAGCAGCAGCTCTGGCAGCTGAAGTCAGGACACCTCTAAACCACTCGGAAATCCCCAGGGCTGGAGCATCTATTTACCTCTCAGTGAGTAAATCTGTCAGTTGAGAGAGGCACTGCTCATTAACATTTGACATTCTTTTGTATTGCCTGTCAGACAAAAAGAGTAATTAATCCGCAGCTCCAGGCAGCCCGCACAGATGGGGCTCTTCTCCCAGCTTCTCGCTGCTGTACCGAACTGTTGTCTTAAGAAAATAACATCTCATCTGCTCAGTTTGTATTTCCCCATGTGGTTTTTGCTTTTCCCAGCTACCTGGAGGCTGGGAAGTCTGACCGAAGTCACTAAAATAGTGAGGGCTTTTTTTCTGGAAAGAAATGAACCTACTTAAATCGCACCAATTTATGCAGCTAGCAGCGACAGCATTGCCGCTAAGTTCGAGCATCATTTGCCGGTTCACACGCTTACACGTGTAGCTGCAAAATGAAGACAGCGCGATGCACTTACAGCGCGGGGCTCGGGGAAATCAAGCCGCTGGAGCGCCGTGCATCGAGAGCCGACCCCCCCGCCGCGCTCCCGTGTCCTGCCCTCCCCCTCGCAGCCCCACGCCGGGCCGAGCGCGGCCTTTCGCACCCCCTCGCGGCTGCAGCGCCGAGCGCAGCGCAGCGCAGCGCAGCCCCCGGCTGCTTCCCCCCCGCGCGCCGGCCCCTTGTCCG
>NW_028186408.1:2955-5674 GCF_003343005.1 Rhea americana | reverse complement strand
AGTGCTCTTTCCCACCCCCCAATGCTCCTTCCGCGTTTTGTGCTTGTTTGGGGGCAGGAGTCTGAGGAGACGTCAAGCGCCCTGGGAGGGGACAGGGTGGAGTTGCTGGCCGAGAGCATTTCTGCCCCCGAGGAGGACGGAGCCCTGGGGCTCATCCAGAGGGAGGAAAGGAAGGGCTCCGTGCAGGGCAACGGCACACCGCGGCAGAGATGACAGCCAGGAGGGGGGAGCTGTAAAGGAGCCACSGCTGCTTCACATGGGGACACGTTCATAGAGGATCTTTTCACCAGACCCCTCTCTGCTACGGAGCTCTACATGGGAAGGAGCTGGCCATGGGTAAGCCATACCTCGCAGGGAGCAACTTATGGACGATCAACAGCTCACTGGGAAACAGCAGTCTCATCCTGGAGAACCAGACATCCGGGAGGAACAGCACCACTGACCCCTTGAAGAGGAACGAGGACATGGCCAAAGTGGAGGTGACGGTCCTCTGCCTCATCCTGTTCCTGGCCCTGACCGGCAAYCTGTGCGTGCTGCTGGCCATCCACACCACCCGGCAGAAACACTCCCGCATGTACTTCTTCATGAAGCACTTAAGCATTGCTGACCTGGTGGTAGCCATCTTCCAGGTGCTGCCCCAGCTTATCTGGGACATCACCTTCAGGTTTTACGGGCCAGATTTCCTCTGCCGGTTGATCAAGTACTTGCAGGTAGTGGGAATGTTTGCTTCTACCTACATGCTCTTGCTGATGACCCTGGACCGATGTTTGGCCATCTGTCAGCCACTGAGGTCTCTGCACAGGAGAGCTGATCGGGTCTCTGTCCTCCTCACCTGGCTGCTGTGCCTGCTGGTCAGCATCCCTCAGATCCACATATTTTCCCTGAGGGATGTGGGTAATGGGGTCTATGACTGCTGGGCAGATTTTATCCAGCCCTGGGGACCCAAAGCTTACGTCACCTGGATAACCCTCATGGTGTACATCATCCCTGTGGTGATGCTGAGCATTTGCTACGGCTTGATCAGTTTCAAAATCTGGCAAAATGTGAAGCTCAAGACAGCTCATGGGCCGAACACGAGCCTGAGCTCCACCTCCCGCAGTGGGACAGCGTTTGCCAGGGTCAGCAGCACCAGGCTCATCTCCAAAGCCAAGATCCGGACAGTCAAAATGACTTTCATCATAGTGTTAGCTTTCATAGTGTGCTGGACTCCCTTTTTCTTTGTGCAAATGTGGTCCGTGTGGGACACGAATGCGCCGCAGGAAGGTATGTGCTCTCTTCTCTCGTACCTGCAGGTCTGCTCGGATTGCGTAGCCTGAACGATCAAAGTGACACCTGTAGTCCGCTGAGCTGCCCAGCCGCAGACTCGGAGGCTGTGCCTGACAGCGAGAAACTCCGCCGTGGATCAGGTCTCCTGGGGGCTGGGAGGGAGAAACGAGCCCGGAGAAAGGTCTGAAACGCGGTAGCAGCTCCCYGGGAGCGTGCCCAGCACGGCCGAGGGCCGGCTTAGCCCCGGAGCGCCGGTCCGCCGGCGGAGCGCCCTGCGAAGAGCTGCCCGCGCGCGGAGCTGCCGTCGCTGGGGGCTCCCCCGCGCGCCACCGTCCCCGGGCCGTCCTCCTCCTCCTCCTCCTCCTCCTCGCGAAACGCGGCGGAGACCCCCCTCTCCCACCCCTGCCTCGGGAGCGAGCTCGGGTCGCCGGGGCTGCGGCTGCTGCGCTCTCCTAGCCGTAAAGGCTGGAGGGGGTTGTGCCAGCCCGCGTCCGCACGGATGCGCAAGCGGAGCGCGGCCCGGGGCGCCCGGGGCTGAAATCCTCCACTTCTCGTCCGCTCGGCGTCTGGACGGCCGCGTGGCCGCGCGGCTCCGGGCGGCAGCTCCCGGGGCCGGGGAACCGCGGGCGAAAACCGCAGCTCTTTCTGCGACGCCCGCCGGCTTTGCTTTTGCCTTTGCCCTCTGCTTGCTCCGTCTTGGCCGCCCTTTGCCTCGTCTCGCTCCTCCGCGGCTGCCCCGCTCTCGTTTTCCCACTGCCCGGAGCGCTGCACCTTCGGAAAGCTGCTCATCCATGGGGAAAGGCTTTTCCTAAGGGAGCTGGTGTCCCTGGTTTGCCGTCTTTGTGCTCRGCCCTGGCTGCCCGGTCGTTAAGGTTGCAAACAGAGTACAATATACGGCCGTGCCCAGTTTCGCCTGCTGGCAGCTCGACCAGCCCGCGCTGGGGCCGGGCGGAGGTGCCCGACGCTCTCCCGGCACCGGCAGGGAACCGGCTGGGGAAGTTTGAAAGGAAAACTGCGGCTCTGGGGGCAGGGGGCAAAAGGCGCGTGCGGGGGGACAGCGGCTCCTTGCCCGAAGCTGGCAGGAGAAGCGGTGCAGGACAGCCGCCCCCCCCCGTCCCCCAGGGACCCTCTGCCTCGGCAGAGCCCCTTCACGCCACAGACTCCTGGCTCTCCTCTGACCGGCCCCGTTTCAGGGGTACGGCTTGCTCCGCGGGGAGCCCGGTGCTTGCCGGCGCGGCGCGGCCTCCCCTCCCGTTGCGGCCGCTTGCTGCCTCTCTCCGTTCCTTTCGCCGCAGCCTTTAGACCTTCCCAGACGCCSTAAGCATTTATCTCGTGGTTTTCCACCCGCGTTAGGCTAGCCAAAGCTTGCAGTTCTTAGGCGCACCCCGAGCGGAAGCAGCGCCTCCCTTGTGCTGATTTGAAGGCGGCGGACCCCCTGACCCCCTGCGCTGCC
>NW_028186408.1:0-1055 GCF_003343005.1 Rhea americana | reverse complement strand
CGGTGCTGCAGGCACCTGCACAGCACGGTGCAGCACGGTGCAGCAGGTGCCTGCACGTGTGGTGCAGCGGTCGCCTGCAGAGCAGGGTGCAGTGGGCACCTGCAGGGTGCAGCAGGGTGCAGTGGGCACCAGTGCAGCAGGGTGCAGTGGGCACCTGCAGGGTGCAATGCAGTGGGTGCCTACACGGCAGGGTGCAGTGGGTGCCTGCACGTGCGGTGCAGTGGGCGCCTGCAGAGCAGGGTGCAGTGGGCACCTGCAGGGTGCAATGCAGTGGGTGCCTGCACGGCAGGGTGCAGTGGGCGCCTGCACGTGCGGTGCAGCGGGCGCCTGCAGAGCAGGGTGCATTGGGCACCTGCAGGGTGCAGCAGGGTGCAGTGGGCACCGGCACAGCGCAGTGCAGCGGGTGCCTGCACGGCACAGCGCAGCGCAGCAGGCGCCTGCACACTCCCCATCCCCGCGGCCGGGTGCCGTCGGCTGGCTCGGGCGAAGCCGGCACAGCGTGCCCGCYGCGGCGCCCCGCGTTCAGAAGCCTGGCTGYGATGCAAAGGGGCCGGGGCCCAACGCTTTATTCTCCGCTACGCGAGGCGGGYGCGGGGTGCTTCAGTGCGGAGGCTCCGCGGCAGCCGTGGCCTGCGGGCGCTCATSCCGCGGCTAGGGCTCCCTGCGGAGGGAGACCCGCACGCTGCCGCAGACCCTGGCGAGCGCCTCGCACAGCGGGTCGCAGAAGGTGCGGATGCAGAGGGAGTAGATCCTGCCCACGCACTGGATCTCGATCAGGTAGCTCTTGATGCAGGGCACCACGGCCCAGATGTGGCAGAAGGAGATGAGGGCGAAGAGGAAGCCCCAGAGCACGGCCAGGGGGATGCCCAGGATGGCCGAGAGCAGCCGGTAGCACCAGTACTTGCTGACGGTGAAGCTGGTGTAGCTGGTCTTCCAGACGCCGTCGAAGCTGTGCGTTCCCGCCGGCTCAGCGATGACGTCCTCGAAGTCCACCTGGCGGGCAGCGGGCGGGGGTGAGCGGGGCCCCGCGGGCCGCGAGCGCGCCCCGCCAGCCC
>NW_028186407.1:1007112-1037060 GCF_003343005.1 Rhea americana | reverse complement strand
TTAAATAGAAAGCAAAGGGAAGCTGAAGAAAGGAAGTAATAATTACAAGCTGTGCTGAAGCCACACAGATATAAAAGTTCTGAAGTGGAAAGGGGGTGTTGCAGGATGAGGATGTAGAGCCTGAACCAAAGCTGTTGGAAAGGGAACTATTCTAAAATGGTTGAACAGCCCATGGTCAAAGGAGATGAACCAGCTTTGCTTCTAAAATTATTATTTTTAGAAAATTCCACATCAAGTGAAGTAACATGACAGCCTCTAGTGGTAAATTGTCAATAGAGAGAATTGCTAAATAGTTTGCACAACAAAATGCCAAGAAGTCATAGACAATATTGTGCAAGTGTTGCACAAATTCACTAGATGATTTAAGCATAGAGCAGTTCACTAGATTTTGATCATTCCAAGTAAGTAAACTTGTTTTATACCAAGTAAAAGCTATGCAGCAGCTTATCTTACAGTGGATCACATGCAATATTACTTTGTGCTTTAAGTCAGAAGTCAGATCTTGAAAAATAAGTGTATACATTAAAGAAATCCATCTGAGAATCTTAATCTTATCCTAAATTAATATAATGGATTTTCTGTGCTCACAGGGTTTTCCATTTATATGAAAAATGATTTATCTGAACAATAATTAAATGTGTCACATCAGCTTGAATGGGTGGGTTGCCAAAATGAAATTTAGCATTTCCTGAGTGTGCCATCTAGAGAACCTCAGCTCTCCGAAATTATATAGACTTCATGTTTGAGACATTTATTTATTTAACAACAAGGAAGAAGCTATAACCTAGACAGCACGCTCTCACTCTCTCTCTGCTTGTCATCCTTCTCAATTTGTATAACAGACTGGCAATTCTTAATAAATTTATTACTACCCAGCGACAACCAGAAAGGAGCAAAGTCACTATTTCATCCTATGTGTCACAAAGCCAAATCATTAAGTTTTGTCTTCATATGCAATATATATATATWTTTTTTTCCATATCATAATGTGCAACTATTTAATATTTAAAGCCCAAGATTAACTACTGCCTTAGCTCCTGTCAATGGGTGAACATCCCATACAGCTCTCCTTAGCTGTAAAACATTCTGAACCCTCACTTTCATGAAATTGCTAGAGCAAGAGATAATCACAATGAAATAAAGTATGTTTACATGTCCATATACATTCATAGATAGACCAGTAGGCATCCATGAAAATGACTTAGATGCTACAGATTCAGCAGTAGCACAATACACCTGTGGGAGGGACTCCTGTTTTCTCCAGGAAACCTGAATTGCTTCTGTAATGGGCCCAGAAAATGTAAGTTCCAGTGTTTCAGGAGATCCATAGATTGTCCTTCTTGTGAAACCCTATGACATATCTACTTAATATGTAGCAAGCAGTGGGTGGAGGAGGATCAGTTCCTGACTGCAGCACAAAGCAATAGGTGTGCTAAAGAGAACAGTACTGGTTCACAACAACTTGTGCAAAGGTAAAAACAACTACAGAAGCACAGAGGAGCCACAGAGGCCCCAGATCCTGTTTTCATGTTCTCCTCTGCAAATAGCACAAATCTATTTGGTTTAGCCAGCAATTTTTGCTTGCTCACTATCAGCTCTCTTCAGTGGTCTAAGCCTTTCTTTTCAAACTGTTAGGTAACCCAGTGCTTAATTGTAGAAGCAAAGGAATCCCTAAACCTCAACAAAAAGGCAAGATTGACACATTTTCTAACTCTGTTCTCTTGACTCACAAGGACAGGCTGTTAGTTTTTCTTTTTAGGATTTGAATTTTAACTTTCCCCTCCCCCTAAAAATCTATTTTTTACTTAAAAAAAATATATAATCAAAACTTCAAAATTTTGATATGCTAATATAACACTGGCAAAATAATTTAAGTTTAAAAGTATCCCTTCAGAATTACTCCATGAATATTAAAATCTAGAGAGAAAGCATCCTTAGCATTCATAGACGTTAACTTTCCTTGCCTATACTTATTTGAACTCAAAGCAAGTTACTCAGAGCAAGGCACAACTCAGCAGAAATATGGCCAAATCACGCTGCCATTACACTGTCTTTTCCAGAACAACTGTTACACTTTTAAAGGAAGAGGAAGTGCAAAAGCAAATACTGGAAAAAAAAAAAAAATCCCACCAAAGAGGAGACAAAACACAGTAGGTAGAAAGATAAACAGAAAGGAGAGTTTAAAACCTTGTTCAGAGAGCCCAGACAGAGCCATGGCTTTACTGAATCACGATGTTGCAGCTACAATGGTACACCATAGACCACAAATCCTATTTTTGTCAGCTACCACTTGAATCAAAATAAGATTAAGGGTGATTTTAATAGCAGTACAGCATGCCTTGTTCAGGAAAAGGCTATCAGAATACAGCTCTAAATTGCTAAGCAATGGATTAGGTGCGTGCCTGTTAACTCCCTCTAGTTCTGATGTTCTAATATTTTAGCATACATTACATCTATCAAACACAGGAGACGATCTTATATGAAATATCAAGAGCCTTCTTCCTTTTAAATGGATCAAATATATAGGAACTGTATAAATTACAGATTAGGTAAACCCATGGGTTTCCAAAGCACAACACAAGTGTATATCTAACTAGTTTTGCACAAAGTAGTATAAGCAGGCAGAGTGAACCTGACTCATTTCAGGAATTCATCTTTTTCCTCCTAATTACAAAGACATTAGCATTCCCTGGAGTCCTTTAAACCAAGAGAATTATGAACAGTCATATTAGGCAGTAAATGGTGTAAAGGCCACAGGTAATGACTGAGTTGTTAAGGCTGGAATGGTTACCATCATCAGGAGTATGATATGGGAAGCAATTTTCAAGCAATCATTTCTAGCTAGATGCTCTTTTAGACTTTCAGAAAAGAGCAAACTGCTCAATGTGTAACTTATTTCTGTTACCTCTCTAATAGATTTGACTTTATCTCTGGGCTTTCAGGCATTAAACATAAAAGGTTAGAGAACACACACACACACAAACAAAAACCATACAGCCTTGTGAGGCTTTCTTGCTTACCCAAAACACCTTAAAACATGCAGCAATAATATGCTATAAGGGACAACCCTCACGACAAACAAAAGAAAAAGAGGTGGTTTCCACTAAAAAGCTCTCTCATTCAAGGTTCTCTTATGAATAGCTGTTAAATTACTCTATTAATTTTAATCATAGATCTTAAGAAATCTTTGCAGTTGTGTTTTGCCTGTAGTGGATTATGGCAGTGTTTGTTACAACTTTTTCACTGAGTTGCTACGGGTTGGGAGGCATACCTGAGGCTTGCTGCTGAACTAGAAATACTTTGCATTCAAATGGTATTTTGCTCAAAATTCAGATAATAGTAATGGCATCAGAACACAGACAGGATTAACATAACCCGGGGTGCAGGGAGGGAACTATCTCTGTCTGTTTTTGGACAGCAGCAGCAGTGTGGAAGGATGAATGATGCCATGAGGAGTCTAGGATTCCCTAGGGACCACATCCTTCCCTGCCAAGACCTACATTTTCACTGACAGCATCCAGCTGCTGCCACAACAACGACTATTTTAAGGAACTCGAGGAATAATAAATGAGAAGATAGGGGCTGGATCCTTAACTAACTCTCTCATTTTGCTTTCTTTCCTTTTACTAGAGGAGACTCAGTTTCACCATGCTTACTTATTTCAATAATCTGCACCTTAATTTCCATCTTTCTCTTCTCAACTTACCATTATCATTTGCCTTGGAGATGTGTGCATTCTTGAGTGGTCCTAAGGATTTTAAGGGAATTTCATTATGGCTGTTTCTTAAGATAGTAAGGCTATGAAACTCAATTACTGTTAAAAAAAAGTTTGCGTGACCCCGAACTTTTTATTCATGCTGTAACACAATGCACGTAAATTCACACTAGCCCTCTGCTTGACTATCATATAATTTAAAATGCATGGGAAGTTCTTCATAAAAGTCCAATACATATCTCAGTGCTCTGTACTGAGAATTTAGACTAACAAACTTAAATATTAACAGTTCCTATTACTTCTGCATGAATCCAGATTAGTAGATCCAAAACAATTAGATTCCCTCTTGAATCACAATGTTTTTGCGAAGACAGCTGTGCAACACACTGAACAAAGTTTGAGCTACGTTCATCTTTCAGCAAGCCAGACAACAGCTGGCAGACAGTCATTTTAGAAAACAAAGACCTAAAAACACATTCTAAGTTAATCTAATTTACTGCACTATCAATAGTGGGGTGATGTTACTACACACAGTAGTGAAACTATAGCTTAATTGTAATACAAATCCTTTCAAAAGGAAAAAGTAAACACAATACCATGTACACACAGTAAGAACCATTTTTTAATCCAATTTTTTTCTACTTTAGCGACATTACTTTACAAAATCACTGCAAATTAATTCAGCTAAATCAGATTGAAAATGTCACGAAAATATTGCTGAGTAATTCCATGTAGAATTGAAAAATGCCTGTTAAGTTGAATATTGATTTAAGTAGTATTTTGAAATAACTGAAAGATCTGGGCTTTACTGTTTGCTGCACTTCAGAACAATAAAACACTGATTTATAAACAGTTTAGACTAGCAACAGGCAAATAAACCAAGCTAACAAGATATCAAATATGCTAGTAAGCAATTTCTAACTTCATTTATCAGCAATAAATTGCATGAGGAATAAGGAAAAAGTTCAAAACATATGAAGCAATATGCAGAGAATGCATTGCTTTTTCTAAGTAATAAAATATTTCTGAAAGATCACCTCCCAGGTTTAATACAAATTATGTGAGGTGATACCAGCTGCAACAAATTACCGTGTGCACTTTTTTGATGTTTGGTTATTAAAGGAGGGAAAAATATCACTTTTGGCAGATTATAAGAGTGTTGCTTTTTCCATGAAAAATAACCACATTTCTGTTGTAATACAAGTAATATCTACTTGTCTCAGGGTACCTCTCTGACTTGACACTGATGACTTATTTATTCTGCTATTGTATCTGATCAAACAGTACAAGTTTCAGAAGCTGCCTTTTTCATGATTTAAAATCTTGCCATATACATAACATTAGCTTTAGTCCTTTGGGCACTGCATAATGCAAAATAAATGCTATGTCCAGTTACGTTTGAAGAAGAAAACATATCTGGCTTTAGGAATTGCACACTGAAGGCAACAGCTCCATAGTGCTTAGTACCTTCCATGTTCTAAAAAATGAATGGTTGCTGTACTTCCAAAGACAACTGGCTCATTTTAACAAATATCTAATAATATGTTATAATTTCTATGGATGATTTCTCCTCATTTGTGCTCTAAACATCAAAAAACCCAAAAGACTGTTTAAGAATTAATAAGAATTAAAAAAGAGAATTACTCAGAATGTGTACTCTAAGAGATTAATATCCCCCTTTCATATTTTCATCTCATAACAAAATAAGCATTTACAAAAAAGTTGCCTAGGTTTCTACTATTATACTGTTTTGCATTTGCACCATAGCAATCAGAAGAAACAAACCATGAGCAGTGATATGTCAGGACAGGCATGGTACAAGTCTATATTGTTGGAACAGAACATCTAGATCAAAAATCTGATAGTTCAGGTCTTGGACTGAACTATCCAAATGGGAACACACTGAAGAGGACAATAGTAAGAAGGGTTGATTTTGAGATGAAAAAAAATAGCCATTTCCTGCAAGTGTCATTACACATGAGAGTACCTTACTAAGCAGAGGAGAGGAATCTTGACTTTTGTGGGCTAGTCTTACCAAGTGTATGCAACTAAAAACACAAATGTTTTTTAAACATAAACATTGCAGTGTTATGATTAGGAATACACTGCCATTACCTGTTCAATAAAGTTAGCTCCAATTTGGCTTCTTTAAGAGAGCTTATGATCATTATTCCATCTAAAAATGTCTATCTTTAATTATAGAAAAAAGGATAACTATATAAGGTGTATAGGGTAATAAGAAATAGTAGATAAAAGAATAAAAACAGCAAAAGTAAGCAAAAAAACCAAAAAAGTCAATACTATGCTTGTATACAACCAATTACAATGGTAACTTAACAACTGCATGTTCATTTTTTAATTATGACTTCTTAAAGGAATTTCTCCACACAACCTTCAAGTCCAATGCAGAAAATAAATCCCTCTAGGATTTTATCCTTTTTCTTTAGAGCATGGTCAGTTCACTTTAAAATCACCTAAACCTATATTCAGAAAATTGTTCAGTTTTATCAGCTCATTCCTTAAAACTACTAATTTTCATAGGAGTATGGAAATAATTTTCCAAGTCATGATGAAAAACATCAAGATAAGTATATTCAAAAATTTCAGTTCATTCATACTCTCAGGTTTTTCATAAATCTAATTTGAGACTGTGAAACATTTCAGTTTTAAAACACTTAGAGCGTTTTGAAATATGAAGTTAGAATACCACTTTCATCCTGCCTTAAAAAATTCAAGTCATGCTCTGACACTTAATTTCACAGCCTGTCAAAGCCAATCATAAATAGTTTCCAGTTGGCAACCCAGTCTGTTTTTCTTCTGTCTTATGTAAGTTTTCAGCCACATCGTGGGACAGATCCGATGCACTGTGGGACTGCAAAACTACTAGGAAAAACAAGAGAAGGAGGAATGCCCTAGGACAGTGATGGGCTAAGCTTGTCTTCTTCACAGTTTGGGACAAATCAAAACACAGTGCTCACAGCTAACACGATTACAGTGGTATGCCTCCTCATAAAAATGCCTTGTACATGATAGGTTCAAATTGCTCGCAAACTCAGTGCTTCCAGTTTCTGACTAAGCATCTCTATAGCAGTCTCAGGAAAACACACTGAAAGCATTCTGTGTGTATACAGAAAAGTCTCGGTTCTGTTTTCAGATCGTTCAGAGCATTATAACTCATAACATGCTTTCCAGTCATCCAATTTGATGTCTATATCCATATGATTTTGAAGAACTTTAGGATAACTTTAATGAAAGTTACCACAACATCCATACCACAAGAAAAACTACAGCACTGAATTCCAAGTGTTTAATCATATAAAATATTTTCTTTAGTGGTTACCAGTGAAATAAATACAAGCTACAAGAAGCATAAGTGACACCAAAGGCCTTTAAATACCCACAGCAAAGATCTGTAGGGAGTAGCATATTAGAAAGTTAAAGACTTAATTTACTTAGTTGCTAGTAAAACATTATACTGGAGAACCAACACTCCTGTCTCACAGAAGAAAAGGAATTAAAAAAGACAGCCAAGATTACCCAATACGCATTTCTCTTCATAGGCGTCTAACATTTCCAAGGGAATAAATTACAAAACTTTTGGAGAAACACAAGCAGGATTTTGTAAAGTAAATATTACATGAGAAACTGTAGCTCACATGGGTGCTAACGATACAAAGAGCAAACTAGAGACAATCAGGGAAGACTTCAAGGCTTTGGGCACATTCATCAAGGGTCTGGGAACCCAGGTGGTCTTCTCATCGGTCCTGCCAATTAGGGGGAAGCATGGGAGGAGAAGTAGGAAGATTTACCAAATCAACAACTGGCTACGCCATTGGTGTTGGCAACAGGGTTTTGGATTCTATGACCATGGAACATGGTTTGAAGACTAACAGCTACTGGGGAGAGATGGGATTCACCTCACCAAGCAGGGCACATTTGCCTCTGCCAACAGGTTGGCCAGCCTGGTAAAGAGGGCTTTAAATTAGGTGTGGGGGGTTATACAGACAGGGTAGACAACAAAACACAAGTTGGGTTGGGGGGCCTCCAACGGGTGCATGCAGCTGGGGATGTGTGTTTGGGACTTGGGCATGGGGGACCCTTGTACACTCTTCCTGGGAAACCTGCAGGCAATGACTACCTCTTTGAAATGCCTGTACACCAAAGCAGGCAGCATGGGGAACAAACAGGAAGAGCTGGAGATCTGTGTGCAATCGCAGGGTCGTGATCTTGTTGCAGTCACGGAGACATGGTGAGACAGCTCACATGACTGGAATGCTGTCATGGATGGCTAYGTGCTTTTTAGGAGAGACAGGCCAGGAAGGCGAGGTGGTGGAATTGCTCTTTATGTAAGAGAGCAACTGGAATGCATCAAGCTCTGCCTGGGCAGGAGGAGGAGGAGGCAGTTGAGAGCTTCTGGGTAAAGATCAACCARGCTAACATGGGGGACACTGTTGTGGGTGTCTACTACAAGCCACCTGAGCAGGAAGAGGAAGTTGATGAGGCCTTCTACAGACAGCTGGAGGTAGCCTCAAGATCACAGGTCCTGGTTCTCGTGGGGCACTTCAACCACCCTGACATCTGCTGGAGGGACTACACAGCAAGGTACAAACAGTCCAGGAGGCTCCTGAAATGCATTGATGATAATTTCTTGTCACAAATAGTGGAGGAGCCTACGAGGAAGGGTATCCTGCTGGACCTTGTCCTTACCAACAGAGAGGGACTGGTTAGAGATGTGAAGGTTGGAGGCAGCCTTGTCTGCAGTGATGACGAGATGGTGAAGTTCAGGATGCTGCAGGAAAGAACTAAGGCAACAAGCAGGATTGCAACGCTRGACTTCAGGAGAGTGGACTTTGGGATCTTCAGAGACCTAATTGGAGGAATCTCATGGGTTCAGGCCCTAGAAGAAAGGGGAGTCCAGGAGAGCTGGCTAGTATTCAAACATCACTTTCTCCAGGCTCAAGAGCGGTGCATCCCTATGAGTAGGATAGGGCATCCCTAAGTGCAGCAAAGGGGGCAGGAGAGCTGCATGGGTGAGCAAGAAGCTTTTGGCCAAATTCAGATAGAAGAAGAAAATACACAGGATGTGGAAGAGGGGACAGGCTACTTGGGAAAATTATAGGAATGCAGTCAGAGTATGTAGAGATGCGGCGAGGAAGGCTAAGGCCTGGTTGGAATTGAGTCTGGCAAAGGACGTCAAGGATGGCATGAAGGGCTTCTTCAAATACATCAGCAGCAAGAGGAGGACTAGGGAAAATGTGGGCACGCTACTGAATGAGGCAGGGGCCTTGGTGACAAGGGATACAGAGAAGGCAGAAATACTGAATGCCTTCTTTGCTTCAGCCTTCACTGCTAAGGGCAGCCTGAGGRAATCCCGGAACCTGGACGTGAGGGAGAAAGTCCAGAGAACGGAAAACTTTCCTTTGGTTGAGGAGGATATGATTAGAGACCTTCTGGGCAGGCTAGACATCCACAAATCCATGGGCCYGGATGGGATGCACCCACGGGTACTGAGGGAGCTGGTGAATGTTATCACCAAGCCACTCTCCATCATCTTTGAAAGGTCATGGAGAACTGGAGAGGTGCCTGAGGACTGGAAGAAAGCCAACATCGCTCCAGTCCTCAAGAAGGGCAAGAAGGAGGACCCAGGCAACCATAGGGGTGATGGAACAGCTCATTCTGGATGTCATCTTCAGGCATATGGAGGAAAAGAAGGTGATCAGGAGTAGCCAGCATGGATTTACCAAGGGGAAATCCTGCTTAACCAACCTGAGAGCCTTCTCTGATGGAATGACTGGCTGGGTAGATGAGGGGAGAGCAGTGGACGTTGTGTACCTTGACTTCAGCAAGGCTTTTGACACTGTCTCCCATAACATCCTCCTAGACAAGCTCTGGAAGTGTGGGTTAGAGGAGTGGGCAGTGAGGTGGATTGAGAACTGGCTGAAAGGCAGAGCTCAGAGGGTTGGCATCAGTGATGTGGAGTCYAGTTGGAGGCCTGTGGCTAGTGGCGTCCTCCAGGGCTCAGTACTGGCTCCCATCCTGTTCAACTTCTTCATCAATGACCTGGATGAGGGCACAGAGTGCCTCCTCAGCAAGTTTGCAGATGATACCGAGCTGGGAGGAGTGGCTGACACACCWGAGGGCTGTGCTGCCATTCAGAGAGACCTGGACAGGCTGGAGAGTTGGGCGGAGAGGAAACTCATGAAGTTTTTGAGCTGCTCACCAAGATGTACAGCCAGTAGAGCTCTCTATATGCTTTCAGTAGAAAGGTCTACCACGTGAATCAAGGAGTACTGACAGCAGATTTAAATAGTCCTAGCTGACCTCTTCCAACACAGCCCTGAATTCAGCAGTGGCTGTCATGCTTTCCATTGCTGTCAACTTTCAAAATAAGACTGATTTCTTTTCAAATATGCTCCTGTTCAAATAGGAACTAATACATGCAAATCCTACAGCCTGTGCTACATGGGAGGTTCAGCCAGATCAGCAACATTATCCTCTCCAGCTTTATAAGCTCCAAATCCCTTGCCCAGGTACAACGAGTCACACTGGGCGTGAGAGGTCTTCCTCATGACACTGCATTTCTTTTATGCCATCTCTTGTTTTTGTCTTTTAGAACTAATTGATTCTTAACCCCTGTCAGTAGAAAGCATTTTCGTTGCCAAGACTTTGACACTGTGTTAATTACTCTTGTGATGAGGAGCCCACAGCACAATACTGAAAGCATTCCTTTGCTGATACACATCCCAACAAGTTGTTGTAAGCACACATTAATATACCTTATAGCCTACTCGAATGTGTAACTAACTTTGCAGGGCATTTTGTGCGACTTACTTCCTGAAAAGCTTTAGCATTACAATTTGCCAACACATCACATGCTGGAGAGATTATTACGGACTGGAAGTCTTGAGGAAAACTGCTCCCAAAACGACCAACATACATCAGGGAACATAGGTTTKAAGTGGTAACTCAAGTATATCATATTCCTTTTCACTGCCTGAAGTTCAAGTTTTCATGCCAAAGTCTGGATATTAAACAACATAAAATTTCACTGTCATGACTAACTTCCATACATGTATTTGTTTACATGAAGACATTAGGAAGTAACTAGCTAGCAGTTTTGGATTGCTCCAGAAACAATTGTTTTCCTAAGGCATTAGTATATATTACTAATATTCCAGATTTAGTGCACCAGAATTATAATTCAGCAATCTATTTAGCACTATTCCCGAAACCAGCTGCTATTCAGAAGGACACATCTCAGACTAAATATTGTTCTCTGCATTACTCTCACCTTGAAACTTTTGCATTGTATACTGGAATTGTGTATTTTAACTAGTTTTAGCTTCCTGTTACTGGCTATTTTATATTTCTGCCTGGTGGAATGAAAAACATGTACATGAATTTTCTCCGTGGAGGTATTGACACACTAGGATCACAGCAACTCAATCTTTTTATTAAATACACCAGATAATTAACTCTTAAAGATTGAATTCAGACAATTTTTCAAATCTTTGTTTTCTGAGATCTTCTCTAAAGAACTTAAATTCATAAGTTGTCATTCCTGGACACGGAAACTATCTGAGTACCAAGCGCAGAGTTGGCTATGCTGCTCAGACTGCTTCTGCTGCCAGCCATTTGCTTCTCCACCAAAACTGCTGCCCACTTTCAGTGAGAAAATTCTTGCTTTTGAGGAATGCAGAAGTCAACAAGAAGATGAATTCACCTAAACAACATTTTTCCCAGCACATCTCAAAAACTCCACTTCTTTTTTTGTTTTTTAATTATGTATCTCAGGTTTGTGCCACCCTGTTCTTCTGTGATTTCAGCCTCACTGAAGCCAATCTGATTTTCTTGGTCCACTTTCCTTTGGGGTAAGCCATATCTGACAGAAGAGCGTGTGTCTCTTTCCAAGTGAATGATACTACCCCAGTAACCATTTCTCTAACAACTCTTATTTAGAAATAGCTGCATTAGCCATAACCATCATTGCAAGAGAGAGTAAGAACTGGTCCAGCTGACATATGGAAAAAGCGTTATTCCAACCATTTTCAACCACTTYCCAACTCCCTGATATAGTGCAATGTAGGACAGATAAGGACTATAGAAGGGAACAGGGTGCCTTGAAACAGAGAAGTGGACACAGCCACTGCTGCAGTGYTCAAATGCCATAAAATGCTATTTTTATATTTTCTTTGTTGCTCCTGTCTATCTCTCACTTTTCCTTCCCTCCTTTCTCTCAAAAAAGACTTATCTTTCCAAAGACTTTGCCATTCACTGAATTCAGGCCAACAGAATTTTGTGCACATTATTTGTAAGTAATCAGGACTGCATCATGAGTATCACCACACTACCAAAACCTCTTAAAACAAATAAAGCTGGAAGGCACTTAGAAATAGTTTGTTACTTGGTTCCAAAAGGATGTTAAAAACCATGTTAAGGAAAATGAACTATGCATTGAAGGTCACACATCATATACCTAAATTTGCAAGCATTTGTAGTTCAAAGATGAAAGACTTTGGCTTCTTACTTTTTAGTCTGATGCCATTTCAAACAACTGGAATTAAAAATCCAAATAATATGTTCTATGAACTTCTGTTTTGACTTGTTTGGTATTTATGTTCAGCTTGAACCCRTAGAGTTTAGCAGTTCAGAGCAGAGGACTGAAATACATTCCTATCTGTTAATGGTTTATTACTATCTAAAAACAAATAATCTTTAAAACTTTCAGGATTTGATGTAAGATGCATCTCAAATACATTTTAATTGCCTTTAGTTCTGCTGTCTATGCTTATTTATTTAAGTATTATGTAGGTTTAATGAAGTGCCGACAGAATTACCACTCCCATTTACAAAGCTAAGATGTACAAATACATGAAGCATTATTCCCACCAAGAAACGGGAAAAAATTCCCCAGACAGTGCTGCCAACTAAAACTTTAACATCCTTGTATTAATTTATCAGAAATGAAAGCAAAAAATATAACTACAGAAATTCCCAAAGCCTGTTTTGCCTTTCGTTCAGACAGTGATGGACACTACTTGGAACTGAGTCCATTTGGCAAGGAAGCCTAACTGAGAAGAACCATCCACCTGTTCTTCTGGTTGTTCCTCACTCCYCAACAGTCTTTCTGCTTATGCTCATTACATTGAGTATATGGAATCTGCAAAGAAAGATTTTACGCTTCATATTTTGTATGAAGAAAATTTCATGGGGGTTATTAAAATAGAATTTTAAAGACAAACTCTGCCAACAATGAAACTTAATTCTTGATTAGAGTTAATCTTAATTTAGGGTTAATTCCAATTATATTGCACAGAAACAGTTTGTCAGTTTCTTTCAGTATAAACATTGCTCCACTGCATTATAGAAAATAAAGAGGAATGTGCACTGTTCTAGAAGTACTTTTGACTTTTTTAACGAAAGCATGTAAAGTCCTATTCTACAATCACTACCAACCTAGGTGGTTATACATAAGATTCCTTCAAAAGGAATGTTCATTCATGAGCTATAAAATGATGTCAACTTGCCTAATGCATGTTAAATTAAAAGAGGTGAGGGGGGAGARTTGATTTCCAGAGGATTCAATTTTAAAACAATATTAAGTCTGAAACTAATAATAATATTGAATCTCTGAATTTCTTATGTGCAAAGTACTGTTGATTTTCCACATGCTTCTGCAAATGTAAATCCTCCGCACTGTCACAGGAAGGTACACATCACAATATTCAATAKGTTAAAATTTTAACTCTGAATACCTTTCAGAGTAAGTACTTCATTTTCTTTTGTTCTTTTTGTGCCCATTCTTTATTTTTCCTTACTTTGTCTCAAACAATTCTGCCAGTTTCACTTCTAGATTGTTGTAAAAGCTCTTAGAGGGTTATCCCAAGAGCATTCAACTTCAGAATTAAAATAAAACTCAGTTCAGGGTTGATATGATAATGAAATATTCTTGCTAAAATAGAACAGTGCAAAAACGACAAGGGACAAGAGAATCCCAAACTATTAGCTAAGCCTACACCCTATCCATCTGAATATTCTGACTTTAAGGAATTAAAGGTTAGGTTATTATAAAGAAATCATGAATGGTTTTATTTATGGGTTTTGCTCTTCACTGGAGCTTCTTTTTATTTTTGGGGGGAGGCATGAGGGAGTGGCAGCTGATGGGAAGGGAGGAAAAATATTTGTCTCCATATACAGGAAGTAACATCCTGAATAAAAGGCTCGCCTGTCTCCTGCGCCAAGGGAAGACTCCCTGGTGCACTACTTCTTTCCTTCCTCTCATGTCGTTCACGCAACTCCGCAGTCCTATTGCCCTTCTTGAGGTAGGCACACCATTTTCTGATATGGTTTAAAGCATATGTGCCCTACGATGTTTTCCTTCATATATTTTAATTAATTAGAAAGTGTTATACTGTTAAAACAACATATATCTTTATCATTATCCCATAATCAGAGATCAGGGTGCTTGTTGTCTTACCTGGAAAAGTAAAGCAACTTTGGCTATGTTAATACAGCTCAATGGAGAACAGCGCTGCAGTAATGCAGTCCTAATGCCAAGGAGATCACCAGCACAACATAGGTGTAATACTTTTTTGAGGTCTGTTTACGACCAAAGAATGATTAGAAGTCTTCAGACAGTTGTTCACCTGCCAAATGTAAATGAACAGAAATAGCTACCATAAACCAGAGATGAATCTGTCCAGAGGAATCTGTCTGTAGGAGAGAACAAATAAGAGACGAAAATATCAGTACTTGAGATCCTATTTTAACACTTCATCTTTGTTTTTCAAAGAAATCAGGAGAAGTTTTCTGAATGTTATTTTGGTGGTAAATAGGATTTTCTAATAAAGCTAAATCAGATAAAGTTTTCCACATCAGAACACTGAAAATTTCATATTCTAATCTACTTCACACCTATACATTTATCTTTATATGCTTACAGTACACTTAACACTTACCATCTTATTATAGCTGCCTACTCAGCTAATCAAGGAATTCAAAAAGTTCCTAATGCATAGGGAAATTAATTTTGCATATCACTATAATTAAAAAAAAAGGGGGGGAGGGACTATCACAAGAAAGCAAATACACCCTATCTACTAAGGTAAACACCTAAACGTTGTAATCTAATTAGAATTTAAAATGTTTAAGATTATAGTCCATGTCTTTCATTTTTGGTTGTAATATTTTTAAATACAAGTGACCAAAGATTACACAATCTTTGTTATATTATGTAAGAGTTTTGGACATCATGAGACACATTCATTCCATCTCACTGCAACAGAAGTTGCATGACTCCAAAAGAAAACCAAGTACTTCCTTACTTGTCAGTACCCAAATGTTTTAATGCAATAACTCTGTGTAAAGTGGGCAAAACACACACATAAAAACACTAGTTACAAAGAGCACTGTAGCTAAGGAGAGAGAGAGAGAGAAAAAAAAAAGATAGTCAGCATCTCATTAATTCAGTTTAGTAATAACCAAGCTGTGAAGCAAATGAAAATGTCTGCACATCTAAAGAATACTCATTTTCCATAAATTTGGTTTTTATTTTATTTCCACTTTATTTCAGTATTTTTGCTTCATTTCTCATGCTTCTACTTTCAAGTGCAGCACCACACTGAGGGAAAAGCTGCCATCCATCATTACTAATTTACTTTTACTGTTCCTTCTCAGAAGTATTTTTCCCCCTTTTCAAAACTTTTCTCAATTTGGAAAAAGGCAAAGTAAACCACAGACTACCCRATCTGTTTCACTGAGTAGCAAAAAGAGAGGAGAAAAATAGTTCTAAAAATTCAGTTGATGAATAAATTGTAAATTTTAAATCATTTTATCAGTAAGTGAAATAAATCAAATTCAAAATTTCATTAGAAATGAAACATTAGAAACTTCTCCCACAAAACAAACTTCATACATGAACTCACAACAACTAATAACGCTTACCAAGTTTGCATTAGAATATCACACATGCTCTTCTGTGATGTAGGTCAACAGACAACTATTATTTGAATACATCCAGTTAAAATAGTTTTAATTTTATCATGCATTTAGTGAAAGCTTCCTTTGTTAGACTTCTCATTCTCAGGAAAAAAAATCTGATAAGGAAACTAAACATTTTCACTTTTTAGTTCATTTTGAAATTAAAATCCCCTAAAGAGAATCACACAAGCAGTACTGTATTAAGTAATGCAGCCTTGCCATGTCCTAGAGAATCACAAAATGGTTGAGGTTCAAAGGAACCTCCAGAGATTGCCTAGTCTAACTCCCCTGCTCAAGAATGAATAACCTAGAGAGGGCTGCACAGGTCCAGTCAAGTTTTGAATATCTCCAAGCATGGAGACTCCACAAGCTCTCTGGGCAACCTGTTTCAGTGTTCACTCTCACAATTCAAAAATTGTTATTTTTATGTTCCAGTTGAATTTCTTCATTTCAGTTTGCCTCCTAT
Organism: Rhea americana; assembly: GCF_003343005.1. NCBI lineage: Eukaryota > Metazoa > Chordata > Aves > Rheiformes > Rheidae > Rhea > Rhea americana. Next base: position 1,020,900 of record NW_028186407.1, on the reverse strand, counting down.
TGCCTCCTGTCCTTTCACTGGATACTACTGAGAAGAGTCTCGCTCTGCCTTCTCTTCTGCCCCCTCCCCCCCCCATCAGGTATTCATACACAATCATACATCCCTTGAGCCTTCTCTTCTCCAGCCTGAACTATCCCAGCTCCTCTCTGTACTGCAGCCACTCAATYAAATTTGTGGCCCTTTGCTGGACTTGGTCCAGTAAATCCATGTCTCTCCTGTATTGGGGAGTCCAGGACTGGATGCAGCCCTCCAGGTGGGGCCTCATCAAAGCTGGTCTTCCTAATGCAGTTCAAGATGCCGTTGGCCTTCTTTGCTTCAAGGGCACATTGCTGGCTCATGGTCAACTTGCCCACCAGGATCTCAGATCCTTTTTTGCAAAGCTGGTTTCCAGGCTGTTTGCCCCCAGCCTGTATTGGTGCATCGGGGTTAGTCCTCCCCATGTGCAAAACTCTCTACCTCCCTTTACTGAACTTCATGAGGTTYCTCTGTCAATTTCTCCAGCCTACTGAAGTCCCTTTGAAGGGCAGCACAGACCTCTGGTGCATCAGCCACTTCTTCCAGTTTTGTATCATTTACAAACTTGCTGAGGATGCTTTCTGTCTCATCATCCATGTCATTAGCAAAGATGTTAATCAGCCTCTGGGCTACACAAGTGGACAGTGGCCTCCAGCTGGACTTTAAGCCACAGTTCAACTAATTTTCAGTCCTCCTCACTGTCCACTTACCTAGTCTATAATTTACCATTTTTTCTATGAAGATGTTATGAAGACTTTGTCAAAAACCTTGTTCAAGTTGAGACAAATAATATCCATTGCTCTCCCCGTATCCACGGAGCTAGTCACTTTATCGCAGAAGGCTATCAGGTTCATCAAGGACACTGATTTCCTCTTCATAAATCTATGCTGACTGCTCTCAATCATCCTTCTGTCCTTCATATATTTAGAAATAGTTTCCAGGATTACTTCCTCCATTAATCTCCCAGAGACTGAGGTCAGTGTCCACCGGTAGTTCCCCATATCCTCCTTCTTGCCTTTTTTGAATACAGAAGTGACGTTTACTTTCTTCCATTCCTCAACAACCTCTCCTGGTTGCCATGCTTTCAAAGACAATGACAGCAGCCAGCCAGTATGGATGCATCCCGTCATGTCCCATGAACTTATGTACATTCAATCTGTTTAAATGAACCTCTTCTACTGAGGTTCAGGAGTCTTCCTGGCTCTGAACATTCCCACAGGTCTAAGGCATCTGAGAATTCTAAATACAGCTGATCAGTAAAGACTGGAGGAAAGGAGGCATTGTGGAATATCTAACCCCCCTTTTTTTTTCTTCTTTTTTTCTTTTTTTTCTGATGAGCTGATGATAGACCCAAAACCTGTAGAAGCCTCTCTTGTTGCCTTTCATGACCCTCACCATGTGGCTTTCCTAAAATGTCTACACATGCAGTATTATCTATATTCCTCCTGAATCACCTGTCCCYTTTTTCGACCTCTTGTATGCTTGCTTTTTAAGTTTGACTTTAGTCAGGAGCTCATTGTTTATCCGTGCAGGCCTCTTGACACCTTTGTTTGATTTCCTGCCCATTGAGTCAGACAATTCTTGAGCTTAGAAGAGATGATCCTTGAGAATGAGCCCTGGATGCTTGCACTTTATCCCACAGGATTCTCCTAAGCAGATTCCTAAACAGGCCAAATCCTGCTCCCCTGAAGTTTAGGGTTGTGATTCTGCTCTTTCCTTAGTCCCTTCTCACAGGTAGGGAACCTTGCCAAAGCTGCTTGATCTTCACCCTGAGCAGTTCTTCCACGTTTAAAAGTGTCAGGTGCAGCAGAGTGCCCTCCTCACTGGGTCCCCAATCACCCCTGTCACCTGCTGAATCAGCCTGGTTATTCAAACATCAAGCAGAAGAGCTGTTAATGAGCTATAAAAAAGTGGTATAGTAAGTTATTTGCACACCATGATAAGCCAAAGTCATTCCCTAAATACAAAGAAAAACAGAAATTTCTCTTCAAATATAGACATGCTTTTAAGTGTATTGGGTTCAAATGTAATATGATAAAATAATTCCAAAGTCCATGTCATAAGCAGCATATCTCCATTTGTTTTCAGCCAATGTGGAAGTCAGCCCCCACTTTATCTTTCTCATACTCTAGTCTCAAACTAACCTTTACACCCCTTCAAAAAGGCACAGAAGGCAGTATTTCATCAATATGGCTACGGAGTACTCAGAAAAAAAAATTATCCTCTGCAGCAAGGGAGACACTGTCATGTAATGGAAATCAGAAGGGACTCAATGAAATAATGCTGATATAGTCAATTAAGTTTTCCATACGTACCTTTAACCCGCTCAGAAGACCTGAACAAAATAATATAATTCATCAGTAGTATTACAAATGCATCTAGACTTGCTTGAAATATGATAGCTTTGTTTTCATTTTTTGCCTTACAAATTTCACATGGCCTAGGTTTTGTTTTCAGCTGTAAGGAGTGGGAAAAAAGTTTGGTTCCAAATGGTGTCATGCAAAACAAAAGTCATGGAAATTCAGTCRTTGCTTCAAATTACTGTCTTAATGATCAGTTTGTCACAGCCTAATGGCCTCACGTGGCAATTTTAATTACAGCACAGAGATACCAGATTTTGCTGTGAACCAGCTGGCTTAAATGCTGGAAGCAGTTTATCCGTGGCTGTACAACAAGCACCCTAGCTAATTCAACCACCGACTCTATGCACCAGAGCTACGGCAGTGACTCTTGTTCCTGACCTGGCTTCTTTGAAGTTAGAAGAGATACCTTGAACACTACACTTCAAACAGCATAGAGATTTTCTCAGTGACAAAATGGATCTTGGCACACATTTGCTCAATGCATACTCAGATTGGCATTAATAACACAACATTGACAGGTGTGTTTCCACAGCAAATCTAGAGTCTGAAACAAGATGGTGATCTACACTGAAAATTTTTATCTCCCTTCATACGGCCTTTGCTAGTGATCAACAGTCTCACGAACATCAGCTCTTACTATTATACCATTGAAAGTCAGTACTGATGTTCTTCGATTAGGTTAGCTCACTAGGTTTTATTTATTCAGAGACTCAACACTATTGCTTCTACTGGGCAAAGTGTGTACTACCTAAAGATTTGTTACTTTGCCTGTCTTCTAAACTAATACAGATTACTTGGTGTAGTCCTTCTGCATCACATAATGCAATCCTGCAAAGAGCAATTTTGTCACTAGGTACTTTGGCTTAAAAAATAAAATAAAAGAATAAAATAAGTGATGTTGCTCTTTGATAAGATAGGGCTGCTTGTCGGTCAATAATGAATTGTATTCAGTTATAGAAGGCAATGCTCTTTTTTTTTTTTTTTTTTTCCTCCATGTATGGAAAGCAGAATGGTTAGGTACAAAGGTACAGTATCAGTCATTAAACAATTGTGTACCTCCTGTAGTGAAGAAATTTAGTAAGCTGCTCAGTCTACAGTTAAATACCCTGTCTTTTAATAACTGCAGGTTGTAAGCAAACATTTAAGACCAAGCGCATGAGTGGAAAAAGAAGACTGTGGGAGGAGAAGAGAATTAATTGTAGCCAATGACAATGAAGATCCCAAAGACAAAACACACCAGAGAAGGGTCAGACTTCACAATTTAATAAAACTATCCTACAATTATCAGACTTGCTTGTTTTGTCCTGGCATGCCAGACAAATTCTCTTCAAGAAAGCCACCATAAAGGTGGCTCTACACTATGGAGTATCTAACCTTTTAATGTCAAGAATTCAAGTAAAAACAGTTTAAAATCTTCTCCCACATGGCAGTTATACCTTGAAAATTAATATGCATCAGAARCTTCCCGAAAGCCAGTACTTCTGTTACCAGGCTTATGGCAAAGCTGTTCAGCTATTCAGTTGYTAAATGACAGTACAAGTAACCATAGTGCGGAGTTCTTGGCAATACAAAGATGAGTTACACTGATCATGTAATGTCTTACTATCGCATTTATGCCATTCTTTGCCTCTTCACAGTCTTAAACTATAATTACTCACTAACAATAATGTTACATGAAAGCAGCTATTCCCATTAAAAAAAAAGGAAACTTCAATACGATTTCAAAACATTTATTAAAAGGGCAATACAGTAAGAGCCAAAGTGATCACTTTAAGACTGTATTTAGTTTCCCATAACAAGTTTTAGAAGTCATGCAAAAGCCACATTGGAAAACAGGGATTTGTTTTATTTTTTTAAATAGAAAGAATGATCTTTCATAGTGACAACTTGTAAGGACAAGGTAGTTAAAAATGAAGATTAAAAATCCCCAAGCAACCTTCCCTCCCACCAGTAACAGATTTTTCACCTCTAAATTCCCATAGGATTGGGTTCAAGGATTTTAACAAGTTAGTGCTAATCAGCTAAGCCTTGATGTTTTAGATAAGCATGTTTTATTTTGACAAGGAGATCATATACGGACAATACTCACAGCTCAGTTATGACATGTAAGCCAAAGTAATTCAGGTGGATGATATCATGTAKCTATCATAGCATATTCTAAAGAGTCATAAAATACTTTAAGACTGTTATTAATTTAAGATTAAACTGACTGATTTTAGTCAGTTCTGCTATTAAAACAGAGAACATTGTACTTTAACCCTCACATACACTCTATTAGGAAGAAAGTTTTGTAAAACTTCAGGCACAAGCTCAGTTCGTTTCAGAGTTTAAGGAACCATAAAGGACAAAAATTGCAGTAAAGGTCACAGAAGTAAAAGATCACATTTATTCTGCACAGCATACCATCAACCTTCCTATGTACACATGCAAAATTCACATCCGCTCTTACTGTTCTGACTTAGATACAGCTGCTGGCACAGCAGCCTTTCCTCTAATATCACAAGTGACTCAAGTGAAAACTTCAGTCAAGCCATACATTCCCGTTTCTTTCTTCTAYACATTGTGCACCTAAGATCAACATCTAAACCTTGAACTCTTCTGAAATAACAGAATTGCTGCATGATACCTGAAACTTAATGTGCTAAGAATATAGGACACTTCGTCATATATTAGTTTATACTAGGAATATAGCCTCTCTGGAGTACAGTCAACTTTCTTCAGCAATACACATAGTTCTTTATAAATGAACAGCACAATGTACATTCTGAACTAATTCATCTTTGCTGTCATACAGGATATGACTCTCTAAATGTCACTTCCTTTAAAATATTTCAGCAAATGATGAATAGGGCCAATGTGAATTTACAAGATTGTTTAGCATGAAATATGTCTTTCTGGTAAGATCAAGGAGGGTGCGGGCGGCTTTCATCCCAAAATAGATACAGTAGTCTCTGCCACTTTCATGTCAGTTTTGTCAAATGAATTCGAAAGACCTGAAGTTAAATGCAATGAAGGCTACAACCATTGCTCTTAAGCAGATAGTAGAAAGTTTGCTTCCTTGAATTGAACGTGAATTATAGCTACTTTGAGGCAAAAAAGTCTCAGTTTTGGTCCTTAGCCTATATTCCACTGGAACAGGGAAGACTGTTCATAATTAATACATGCAACTCATTAAGGACATACAGGTACTGCAGAACAGCCTTTGAACTTAAGCTTACCTTGAATAAAATCAAAAAAATATTAAAAATATAAAGATTTATAAACTGTGGAGACTTGATACARTTGAGAGACTAAAAATTATTGAAAAATATCTTTTTTGCTGAACATATCCTGCTTTCAGAGCTAATAGTATAGACTAAGAAGTCTATGAACCACGTAGCCCCATGCACTCCAGGCCAGGGCAACAAGAAAAGGAGCCTTGCCTTTGGTTTCATGTTCATAAATCAAAACTCAGTCCATTTGAGAGGAATCTCATTCAAAAAGTTGGGAAACAAGACCTGGAATTTGTGAACTACAGCAGAGGTTGATGGGACGGAAGCTAGAACTACCAAGGATGCTACCTAAGAGCCTGGAGGGAAATGAGTCAGGAAGGGTGATAGTAAGTAGCAGAAGATGGAGGACAAAGTTTGAGGTGGTTTGTGAGAAAGAACCAAGAAGTGGAAGAGAGACAACCTCTCCCAAAGATATGTGGTGTTTGTCAAAGCAGGTTGATGGAATTTTCCTCAAGGACAGATAATCTATTTTCATGACTCTATAAATGAAACCTACCCCAAAGTTTGGTAAAGTCATTGGAAAAACAGCCATTGCTTTTGGAGGCACTTGGAACAGACTTTCAAATCGAGATTTTCACAAATGATATACAATCATTTAATCTTCTTCCTAATAAAAATCAACCACTAACCGTGGAAGAGAGAGAAAAAAAATAAAAATAAATCAAGGGATGAAAGCATTAAATGTAAAAAACATCTAGAGAAAAAAAATCCCACTTTGATCTCAGCAGTGACTAACCTATGATTCTATTAACTTCTTATTTAAATTGAGAACAAAGATTTAATTTTTCCCCTCACTATCAGGTAAAACTTTTTGCTTAACCGCAGAAGCATAATTATAGTTTAACATTTAGACAGATTGTATGTTCTGTAAGATGACAGCTATTTGGTTGTGCCAGACTTGTATTGCAATCTCATTTATTGAACCTCTGTTTCGCAATAGAAATGCCCATATTGATCCTACAATATAAACAACTAATAATAATAGAACTAATAGTATGAGACAGTATATGTCCCCATTTCTAAATCAAGTCAGTTTTCAGGCATCTTTGGTAGGCCCTTTTGGAATACTTTGCTYGGTTAAGGGAGTGTTTTGTTTGCAAGCCATATTAACAACTCCAGTGTGTTCATATTAGATTTTTTTTTATATATTAGATATCATATAGAGTCTCTTACATTTAGAAAATGCTAATGCTATGTTTTCTAGTCCACCCTCTTTAGTTTCATTATAATATCAATTAAATTCAGTTAGATTCAGTTTTACACTTATGCAAAAAGAATAATGCAAGGAAGTAGGAAAGCCAAGCCTTTATAAAAACAATTTAAATATTTCAAGATGATAGATCCTACACTTGTGTTTTGTATGTGAAATATCCAAGTTTTTGACTCTGAATCACCCCCCCCAAACATTAAAAAACCCATAGTTCATTATTGTGCAAAACCTCTACATGGAAATCAGCATCAAACCCAGGGTGGAAAAATATTACTTTTAAGTCCTGTTTCTCACATGAGACAAAGACCAAAAGAAAAATAATCAAGTCCTGGGGCATTTAAAATAAATAGAATATTTGACAGATTCTCCTTCCCTGGTTACCTCAAAGAGCCCCATCACAAGGTAGGGTTTATACAAAGCCAAAATGAGGAAAACAGCATTTCACAAACACACAGAGAAGAGAAATGCAAAGCAGGGCAATTTAGTGTACCACTACATTATGCCAAGTCACTTAACTTTACAACAGAGAGTATGAGGCGTTGCTTAGACTTCACATCATGATCTATTCAATATGTTATCTGTCAAATCCTGTCAATAAAGAAAGACAATGAACCTAGAATAAAAACTCAAGAAGGAAGAGATGAAAATTTAGCCTCAGCTGTATTTAATGAGTGGTACAAAGCTCTGAGAAGGAGAAAGATGTCAGCTGCACAGCACCCTCTGGAAAGTAATCTATTTTCACTCTCCTTTCTTTAATATAGAAAGTTCTGAATAGTTTTATACCTTGGAGAAATACACTTCACTTAGCACTTCAGAGCTCAGGAAAAGGGAGATGTACTTTTTCCTCACAGTCACAAGCATACCTGGAAACRCAAGCAATTTAAAGATCACTGTAAAGAGAACTCCTCCTTTGTCCTTAAAGGATTTAACATTACACCTCTCACAATTGACAAAATCATAATACGTTAGCAAACTTGCAATATTTGAAAATGTTGCAGATGCTCTGACAACAAAATATGCACGCACAGCTATTTTTGTTCATTGCCTTTGGCCAAACTTGGATAAAACTGATCATGTTCCCTTTACGCTCGGCTGGCTGGAAAGCAGTTTAGATATCAGACTGCTTCACTTTTGAAATCCTAAAGTAAAACCAAGGTACTGAAGAAAGGGAAAGGATCTCACAATGTGGCAGAGGATGACTGCCTGAATAAAAAGGAAACCACAGACAAGCCCACAAATGTTGATGCTATGCTGGAAACAGTTCAGACAGTAGCATAACGACTACATCTACAGCATGCAATGAAACTCTTGACTTTGGGCAGTCATCTCATGACATAAAAAAAAATCTGGTTTATTTCTAGATTCAGCTGAAACACAGTCTAGCTAAGGTTATACTGATTTGGCCTGAGGAACTATACAATTTTGCCAGTCTGGTAACCTCAGTGAAGGCTCAGTCTAAACCTTTCCCAAGAAATAAGTCTCGATGCATAGGAGCACACCACTGAACAGCAGAGTGGTAAGGGGCAAAATGCACAATTTATACCTTAACTTGTATAACCACAAAGTCTTTACTACTATTCTGCAGATACACTGGAGGTCAACTCATCTCAGGACTAGTAACTTAGCAACTAATTCATAAAACGGTAACCCCAATTGCTTTCAGTGTTCAGGAGACTAGAAGAACTATTAACAATCCCACTTTAAAACTAAGATAAAGGATGTTGTCAGATTGTTTTCATGCATGCTTTTAATCAAGTATGAGAACAGGCATCATTTATAATTTAAAAACACCCGAGCTCTGTTAGAAGCTTGACAACTATTTTTCCAACATTTTTTGAACGTAGCTCAGCATTGCACCATAGAATAGCAAACAGGATATTTGATAGCTGAACTTAATGTATACAAAGACTCAGGAGGTAATTAACCTTAAAGCTGCTTTGCAAGGACTGTTACAGTGAGGATGAGGCAGGCTGTAAAGATTTTACATAAAACCTTAGAATAAACATGTTACAAGTGAGCTGCCAKGTCATTCCTGGTAAGTGTCAATACAGGCTTCACACTTCAGGACTTCCTAAAGAATTTGAAAGGTACCCCGTATTTTTCAGGGGATCTTATTTTTTACAAATGTTACTGTAAAATTTTGCCTGGATTCCTTTCCCACTATACTAGAATGGTTTGCCATAGCAGTCTTCAAAAAGTCAGGCTTAGTAATACAAAACCAATAGTGTGTATGCTAGAGAAGAATTGGAAAAAAATCTAGAAACTTTTAGAACCAATTCAGCAAGGTCACTGCCCTGTGCATTCTCATTTCTTCTGTTAATTTGACAGTTGTGGGCTTTTACTTTATTAGATTTTTTTCATAGGTCTAACATGGCCACAATAAATTTACCATGCATCAAAGACCTACACATAATGGAAGTGCAAACAGGTCCCAGGCACACTGCATGTAGGCTGTTGCTCTGTATATTCGTAGTAGCTCCCATGCATTTCAAAGGCTGTAAACATGCAGCCTGATTTATACCTGCATGGTAATTCTGATCTGCCCTAATCACGCTGAAGCTATTCCATGTAGACGGTTTAAACTCATATCAACACACCCTAAGCAGGGATGTTTCTATTGCACATGCCACATGAGAATGCTGTCTTACTGATGTCAGAGTATTAGAGAAAATTCTCATCCCTTATTCCTAGAGCTAATGGGCTGAGTATACAATGCCAAGTACAGAGCAGTAATACTTCTGTTACTGATGTAATTGACTCCCTCAAAGACATGGAAGTGTTAATTTGTAAGAAAGAAATCCTGGTGTGGCACTGGACTTCCTTTGAACCAAAAGATCTATTGCTTTACCAAGAAAAACATATATTTTTATGTAGAGTGTTAGCATATCTTTTATACAGATGTAATATGTACATATAGTTATGTATGCACAGTGTTGTAAATTTGCCTGAGATTGTACATAGTTTACCTRATGATCCAGTCCAGGAGAAAAAAGGAAGGAGTAACTATGCTGGAAGGGATACATCTCTAAATGAGAGCTCTGAAGGGTGACATGTTTGATTTTTAAATACTAATACTAAAGATGATCACTTAATGGAAAGTACTCAAGGTCATTTCCAAAAGCATGTGACAAAATATCCATAGCACACTATAACAGGTAAGAGTGCAGACTGAATTCCAAAGAGCAGAATATAATTCACATAATTTATTCTACAGTTTTGGAAAGTGTATTAGATCATCTCTGCTACAAAGCAGCAAAACAAACACACAAGTAAGTGTATGTGAGTACTTCAAGGAGGGGAAGACTAGCACAAGTGACTTGACTATACAATAGAAGCATGAAATGTATCTGAAGTGATATACAGAACAAAGTAACAGCCATAAAGTCTGCCCTATGAAGAAAAAAAATATAATAGAGAAATGAACAATATTTTGAAACTTTAATTAACATATTAATGGACTTTAGGCACTGCAATTGTTTTGAAGTGTTTTAAATGCTTCTGACTTATCTGTTTCATGTGCCTAGTTAAAATTACGTCTGTTAGTTAAAAATTATTACACATTTTAAATGGTGTTTATTGTATTTTACTGAATTGTAGGAGAATCTAATTGATTCTGTGGTTTATTTTCTTATATAATCTTTTCAAAGGCTAGCATCTCCTTTAAAGGCAGAAGTCTAAATGATATTTCCTGGTAATTGAACTAGTGGCATACTAAACACTTATCTATCTGCCTCAGTACATTTTTTTTCCTTCCCCAAAGCTGTTAGAGATAAGCTCCCCTGAAGTTTATGTGTAGTTCAAGTAACAAATAAGGTAGATAAATGGAATCAGCTGAGTAAGTGGAAAGAAATATACTATGAAATGAAGATATAAATTGTTACTATGGAAACAGCCTTTGTAATTAAGAATAATTTAGAAAGGCATAAAAGATATTTAATCAGTATGCAAATTAAGTGGGTTCTTTTTCCTCTCTAGAAAGGTAATAGATGCTAACTCAATAAAAGCCTTTAAAATTTCTTAGTGGCCTAAAGCGAAAATAGGTTCCACATTCTAATTTTCATCTAAACAGGGACAAAACCAATGCTTCAACTTTATAACAGTTGCAAAGCTGGAGTATGCATCTCTAGCCCCCAAACATAAATTAAAATGAAATTATCTTCTGATTTTTTTGGATCAGTATAAATACTTGGACCCTCACACTTTTTTWAAAAGCAGTTTTCATTAGAGGTGACAAAATATTTTATAAAGGAATATAATATAATATAATATTATCATATTATCTTTTTAAAATGTCAGAAAGTAAAATGTCCCAGAGCAGTCAGCAGGTGAGAGGTACAGCTGAGGAAAACTATTATGTTTCTTAGTCTTAGTCTTCCTCTTTCTAATTCAACAAACAGGAGGAAAGCTTTATTAAATTATACTTAAAGCATAGGGCCCCATTCAACTTACACTGAAAGAAGCAGTAMATCATTTAAGCAAAACAGACATGAACTGCAACAAGAGTGGGCCTTACATGATAACAATAAAACAACAAAACTTTTTAATAAATTTGTTTTAACTGCTTTCTTTTGAAAAACCATCTTGCACTGGTTACCTACTAGGAGTTACACTTTTTATTCCCTCAATGAAATTTGAGCATAAGACCGTGGCCAAGAACATGTCCCTGTAGAGAAATAACCAAACTCAGTAAACTGGCTGAGGTGCAAGAATTAGTGTAGCTTTGTAACTTGAAGTCCATGGTATTAAAGTGTTATGGGATAGCAAAGAGATCTCCACCTCTTTGCATATATTTTTATCATGTGCAGGCTGGTAAAATGCAGACTCCTTTCTAACCCATTCATTAAGGCTTTACTGTACTTCAAATATCTTAAAAATGCCTATTAGTAAGCCAGCAGATTTGCAAGGCACTAGAAAATTGCATAAAAGGCCAAAATGAAAATCTTGCGTTTTACTGATAGATAAAAATGCAGAGTTGTATACAAAGTAGTTGGTTTATGCACAATTTTTATGCATGCCTCTCATGTAGTCCAAGAGTAGATAGCCTCTAAACCATATACCTGTTTATTTACCTATAGAATTTCCATCCATGAAATGCACATCAGATGCATAAACTTAGGCATGCTATAGAGCTGCAGCTAAAACTGTAACATTACGCTTCTAAAATAGTATGTAGACAAGGTCTAATATAATGGAGAACAAAAGTCTAACCTTGCAAGCTCATAAGGACAGGGTTACAGACAAAGAATGAATCTTGATAAAATCCAATTCAAAAGTGAGAGAAAGATACCTTCTAGCTATGAAGTACTCTTGATACTGAAGATAATGAAGAATGGTATAGATTTATTCAAAAACGAAAATATTAACTCATGTTGTGCTAAAAAAACAAACTGTTATTGGTATTTCTTGCTATATTCTCTTCATCAGGGCTGAAATTCAACTGCCATCATCAGAAAAATCCCAAGTAATGTTTAACTAGATACTTCTGAGCTTTAGCTAGTTTATTTCAATGCTATTACATAAAAAATTATGGCTATAGGGGACCCCCGTACACCCTTCCTGGGAAACCTACAGGCATGACTACCTCTTTGAAATGCATGTACACCAACACACGCAGCCTGGGGAACGAACAGGAGGAGCTGGAGATCTGTGTGCAATCGCAGAGCTATGATCTCATTGCAGTCAGGGAGACATGGTGAGACAGCTCACATGACTGGAATGCTGCCATGGATGGCTATGTGCTTTTTAGGAAAGAAAGGCCAGGAAGGCGAGGTGGTGGAATTGCTCTTTATGTGAGAGAGCAACTGGAATGCATCGAGCTCTGCCCGGGGGTGGAGGAGGAGGAGGCAGTTGAGAGCTTCTGGGTAAAGATCAAAGGGCGGGCTAACATGCAGGACACTGTTGTGGGTGTCTACTACAAGCCACCTGAGCAGGAAGAAGAAGTAGATGAGGCCTTCTACAGACAGCTGGAGGTAGCCTCAAGATCACAGGCCCTGGTTCTCATGGGGCACTTCAACCACCCTGACATCTGCTGGAGGGACTACACAGCAAGGTACAAACAGTCCAGGAGGCTCCTGCAGAGCATCCATGGTAACTTCTTGTCASAGGTGGTAGAGGAGTCTACAAGGAAGGGTGTCCTGCTGGACCTTGTGCTAACCAACAAAGAGGGAATGGCTAGAGATACGAAGATTGGAGGAAGCTTTGGCTGCAGTGACCATGAAATGATKGACTTCAGGATGCTACAGGAAAGAACTAAGGCAACAAGCAGGATTGCMACCCTGGACTTCAGGAGAGYGGACTTTGGGCTCTTCAGAGACCTAATTGGAGGAATCTCATGGGTTAAGGCCCTAGGGGGAAGGGGAGTCCAGGAGAGCTGGCTAATATTCAAACATCACTTYCTCCAAGCTCAAGAGCGGTGCATCCCTGTGAGTAAGAAGTGCAGCAAAGGGGGCAGRAGACCTGCATGGGTGAGCAAGGAGCTGCTGGCAAAACTCAGAAGAAGAAAGTACATAGAATGCGGAAGAGGRGACAGGCTACTTGGGACAAATATAAGAATGTGATCAGAGTATGCAGGGATGCAAAAAGGAAGGCTAAGGCCCATTTGGAATTAAATCKGGCAAGGGATGTTAAGGACAATAGGAAGGGCTTCTTCAAACACATCAGTAGCAAAAAGAGGACTAGGGAAAAATGTGGGCCCGCTATGAATGAGGTGGGAGCCCTGGTGATGAGGGATACAGAGAAGGCAGAATTGCTGAATGCCTTCTTTGCTTCAGCCTTCACTGCTAAGGGAATCCTCAGGAATCCTGTAGCCTGGGGGCAAAGGAGAAAGTCTGGAGAAAGGAAGACTTTCCTTTGGTTGAGGATAGGATTAGAGATCTTCAGGGTAAGCTAGACATCCACAAATCCATGGGCCCAGATGGGATGCACCCAC
>NW_028186407.1:993901-1006007 GCF_003343005.1 Rhea americana | reverse complement strand
TTCAGCCTGGGGAAGAGAAGACTGAGGGAGGATCTTATCAATGTCCACAAGTACCTGAAGGGAGGGTGTCAAGTGGATGGAGACAAACTCTTTTCAGTTGCCCTGTGTGACAGGACAAGAGGCAACGGGTGCAAACTGAATCACAGGRAGTTCCGCCTGTGAGTGTGACGGAGCACTGGACCGGGTTGCCCAGAAAGGTTGTTCAGTCTCCTTCTCTGGAGATATTCAAGGCCYGCCTGGATCCCTCCCCTGTGTAACGTGCTGTAGGTGACCCTGATCGAGCAGGGAGGTTGGACTAGATKATCTCCAGAGGTCCCTTCCAMCCTTACTGATTCTATGATTCTAAATTATGCATCACAAAGTTCCAAATCTGAACAAGTTGACCAAGTTTTAAGCAACTTATGTGCCTCTTTTTTAAAAGATGTATCAATCAGAAACTGATTCAAAGTGTGATTTATGTCATACAGGGAACTCCAAAATGGGGTTAAACGTATTTGGCACTCTTGAGTGTCCTTGATCACATTTACCTAGCATTCAGCTGCTGTTTGCAGACATAAGCAACAACATTGACATGGCTGATGACCAGAAATCTGTGAATAAGACCAAAAAAACCCATCTGCAAGATGCTCAAGTGCTGCAAAGAGTCTACATCCTCTTAACTTCAAGCACCCCTTAAGAGCATCTATCTATTCTGCCATGACCAATATAATATTTGAAGAATGAAAACTCACTAGGTGCCTTGGTGCTTAATACAGAAGAGCAATGACTTTTGTCCTTTAAAATATTTAAAGAGCATATTGATTTCCTATATACAACACCTTGAGGAAAAAAGAATTAAACAATCAAGTCAGGAAACCAAGGGCAATATGAAGCCAGAGAAGAGTCCTGTTATTCCAGATGGTAAGCCAGAGGTGTCCTGGTTGCAAGAACTTACCATCATCTCCAGCAAAGGAAAAGTRAGAGAGGAAACTGCTGTCACTTTTCTCAAATTTAGATGGAAACAGGCAAAAACTAGTGGTTAGAAATTAAGAATTGTGGACTAGTTTCGAAATAAACACAGTAGAGTTCAGTACTATTTCTTTACCAACTTTTCTGCTGTTTTTAACAATTTAGAACTTGTTTTAACAATTTCAAGTGATTAATGGATAAATGGGGTAAATATTTTTTCCACACATTGCATACAAGTAACATACTATGRTCCAGCTCTTCTCACCAATATCACAAATTTAAGAATTAGCCACAGCATACAGCAACACCTCARAACTCCACGTTATGAAAACAGAAAGAAAAATTAAAAATAATTCAATTGAAACCAGATGATGCAAACYAGTCAGTTACCTAAATGGAAACACTGTGGAAACACTGAGGAAAAACTAGCAGACTAGTTATAAGAATTCTTCTTCCTTTATGTGGAAGTGGAAAATTTACTTTCTTTGCTTTTTCTCAAAACTGAAGATGATGCTATCCTTGCTTCTACTCTTCTAAAGTCTTTGCTGTTGTTGGAGTCAAACAATGGACAATTGTTTAAGTCTGCAAATTACAAGCATAAATGAAAATATTCCTCCATCAATTTGAAGAGATTGGATTAAACCCATTCTGGATGAGGGCTGCAGATCTAACTAAGGAACATTGTAGCAGTAAGAGCCCAGCCCCTGGTTAGAGGTGGAGCTGCCCAAGCATTTCTTCAAAGCAATGCATTTTAAGCTTCCACTTCATCTCCTTACAAGTACTTTTTTAGAGGATAAGATACTTAATCATGGTAAGTCATTAAACAGCAATGACTGAAACCAGAKATTTAACATTTGTGACAGAGCAAGACAGACTGGATAGGAAACCTGGAAATCAAGGCTACCCCTCGAACGCTGCGTCCTTGTGGGACAGGTCCTTYATCCAGTCACAAAGGTAGTGGCATGCTGACTCTGGCAGCACAGGAATTGTGCTGGATGCTGTAAAACTGTGGTCCTATCCCTCTCTGYCAGCTTCATATTCCTCTCATGGACCCTGCTGCCTCCCAGCTGAGYCCGCTCAGTTACTCCCAGGGAAAGGCATAAAGGCCCTTCCCAGAAGTTTTTTGTCATGCTGAAACAAGGATGACGCTGACAGCAGTTTCTCTTTGCCACCCRTCCACATCCACAACACCTTGTACAACAAACTAGAAACAAATTGTGCATCTCACTCTCCACGCCATCTGTTTTTGACCTCACTAGATCTAAACACCAGTAAGATCTCTGCAGTCATAAGCAAATTTATTCATATGCAGTTTCAAATTTAAAATCTAACTCAAGTCTACAGGAAACAGTATTTAGTTTCATAAAATTATTAATGTAACAGTATTTAAGAGCAGCACTGTCCAAAAACTCATACTTTTACCAAGTACTATTAGTTTCACAATATTTTTTACATCATTCTGCAACTGAAAAGTCAAARCAATTCTGCAGCTTCCAAGCAGAACAAAGTCAATGTTCATGAAGATTCTCAAGCAGATTTATTCCTACCAGTCTCATTCTTTGCCTGTAGAGATTTGCATGAATGGACTTTCATTCTTGCACAGTCTTAGAACATCCACATTAAGATCTGAATCTCAGCCAGGATATTTTTTATTCMATATTCATTATTCACTTGCTTAAAATATTTTAGCCACTTAGAAAATAAAAATGCTGCCATATCATAAACTATTTTACACTGATAGTTCACAATTGAAAAGTTGTCTGCACTACCTATCAAAAGTTTTCCACAGTTAATGCAATCAGACYCGACGTATCCTGCTCTGTCACTGCACGCTCCTCCTCTTGGGTCCACATTACACTTACTACTACAGCTTAATACTTAGAAAAACACTCTTTCTTCCACAGATATTTGTTTTCCTGTACATAAAACACATTAAACACAATTAGCAAAAGCACAAGCATAATTTTGGCTTGTAAATAGACTAACACAGTAAAAAAGTGACTTTTTGGAGCTTCCACCGTTAACAATCATAGCAGTAGGAAAAGCTAGCCAGTATTTGCCTCACTTTTTAGGAAGGTGTATCCCACCTTCTTCATGATTGGGGGAGTATCATCATAGACCCATAGAATCATCTAGCACAAATGTGAAGTCTCTAGCTGGAGATTGTGCCCTGGACTTCAGGCKGACTACAGACATTTGCTTTATGCCTATTTTATCTCCTGTCCTCCAAAAGTGCATTATAGTAAGTCAGATATTTTGACATCTACTTTGTCTTCTAACAACGTGGTTCATTCCAGATCTTCCTTTTTCAGTAAACTTCAGGTAACAATGTTTTATAAAAATGCTATCTTAACCATGAATCCCACGTGGCACTTTCCTTGGTGATTAGACTATGCTTTTTTTAGACTTGACAGCTAAGGAAGTTTTGTGTTGGTACTCAAAGCCAAAGAGCACAGGGTTGACTGTCCCTTTATGTATAAATCAGATTCAAAACAAARCTATGGTAAAGCAAATCATCAGTAGCTGTGATGTCGTGGCCTGACCATGACGAAAGGTCTGATCCAAAATGACCTGAAGTCAGTAAGCATCATTCAAAGACATTTATTGTATATTCCATGTTTCGCGTAATTAAAGARAATAAAAAAGCTATATGAAGAGTAAACATTCTTTCTCATTCAGGGCTATAGTAATTTCATTCTGGTCTTAGGAGTAAGTCTAATGCATAAAAGCAAATAAGTATTTTAATGAATAGCAAAGAAAGTATCACAAACATTAGAGATTTTTGTAGCAGAACTACCATATATTCAGACAATTGATTTTGCGTGCCAATATAAAACATTGTTTTTTCTTCATTCACTAAACAGTTTAATTGGGCTTAACATGTAGTTCTCTTACAAACGTTGTTGCCTGCACACATATAAATCAGTTCAAATCTCAACTCCCACTTGTATCCGCTTCCAAGCTAATGAACACTGTATGATAATTAAGCTTATTGGTTTTGTAAATTCAGTTTTATCTCTCCAATGATTTTTAGAGAWTAAAATTTCTGAGGAAAAAAGAAAAGTGACCAGATTGTAAAGCAGATATTATTTAAGAGTTAAAAACCAAAAGTGTCTGGAACAATAAAGCATTACCTTAAATAAAGAATCAGACCTTTCACCATTACCTCACATATACCTCTTCTCTGACATAAAGAGGACTGTTGTAACTTCTACATTCTTCCTCAGCACATCACCAGAGTCTACTACAATATTTATGAATTCCTACTACAAAAATTCTGAGTCACTATATGTAAAGAAAGCACAGAGCTGGACCCTCATCAAAGTTGCCATATCACTGAATTATCACTAGTTCACTTGTAACAAATGAGAAGGACAGTATTTTTCACCAAAATAAAAAAACACTAAGAATGGTGGAGAGCTACCCATCACTTATAGCTAGGAAATAAACCTTACACCTTGATTACCAGGTATTCAATTAAAAAGATGTTGAACTAAAAAGCTTGGGAAATAATGCAGGCTAATTCAGAAAAACAAAATTAACTTTTTTCCTCTAGACAGCCAGGTTTGTTCTTGAGTAGTCTCTGTTAATAAAAAMCAAAAGTTATTCATGTAGTTCTTATCCCCACTGATCAATGAACTTTCAATCTCAGCTAAATTCTGAGATTATCGTATTTATATACCAAAATCCATTACCATGGGACATGCTTTGTTCAAGAACTGGATGGATAGGTAAACCACTATCGTCACCCCTGAAGGCATTCACAGAAGAACTGGATATACACCAGCACATTGAGGAAGTCAGTGCAATTTGTATGCTTATATATTATCCTAAAGTTAAAGAGGGCACGTATGTGGCAGTCTTTACCTCTCCCACACTAAAACTTCACTAAATAAAAATGAACACAGCTTTAGTCAGCAATTTGCAGAAGAACAATCAGAAGATGTTTCAAAGGTAGAAGATTCTTTTTATGTGCTCATTAACAAGGATCTACACAGAAGAATATTCCAATTTCTAAATGTTTTTCACGTAGCCTATTTTGGACTTCTGGCTGCTCCTATAGATGGATAATATGCATGTGCTCAAAAAAGAATATTYAAATATTTACTGTGTTCTTTGACATTTTAACCCAAACATGCAACAGYTGAATGGTTATGAGATGCAGTTAATCAACACTAAGATCTAATTAGCTGATTGCTTGAACAATATGAAATTATAAGAAGTAATCATGTTTCTTAATTTACCTCTCTTCTACAATATACAGAATACTTTCAGATAAAAAAAAAAGGGGGGAATATTAAGCTTTGCTTAAAAACAAGATAAACAGTGTTACATAGCGAGGGAGTAATTTGAGTACATTTGCCAAACTCACCATGTAAATATATTTTAGCAAAATGTTTGAGTCTCCAGCTTTTTAAGTTCTTTTTTTCCTGTGTGGCAAACAAATGAGGCATGGAATAAAATGGATATAGACATTCCTGTTAAAGGAAATGAACAGAAAGCAGCCTTCAAACGTTTCTTCTCTGTCAGGTCTAATGGTTCCACACACACACACCCCCCCACACACAGCAAAAAAAATAAACAAATAAAATAAATAATCTTCAGCTGCTTCATCATTTCAGACATCGCTCTCCAGATGCRTCATTTAATCGTCATCACCAAGATGAGAATTAAAGATACRCTAAACCCACGATTCTTTAACATTATGTGGTAAGAAAGAAGCAATGCAATGTAGCAATAAAAGCTAAGGGAAAAAAAAGTTTTCTGTGCTTCCTTTCTCACTTTTCAGTAACGCTATATTCACAAGAGGAACAAAAATATTACTTTTTGCTATTCCTTTTTGCTTTCAAAACAGAAGATACATATTTGCTCAGTGTCTTAGTCCTGAGCTAAGTGAATAAGGATAGGATATAGTGATTAGTTTGTCCGGTCACGATTTATTTCTTTTGCTTATCTGAAGGTAAGTTCTATGGACACCATGTTCTGGTCTGTCACTTCTGCTGTCTGTGGAAGCAACCTTCAACAGTGAACCCACCGCCTAATGAGATACTATTTGTATCTGGATTCCCAATATTTGTAAAGAGGGTGATTTTCCTAGCTAAAGACAAGAGCTTTTAATATAGTCACAGGCACTACTATTATTAACAAGGAGATATATTATGATAATATGAAAAAAGCATAATACTGTACAGAAACAGAGAAGAGAAACAGATAGCAACTTTAGAAGAGTCACTGACACCACATTTATTTTACCAAACCATGTAGGCACACCACATGAGACATAAGATAGAGGCAGAAGAAACTTCTGTATTCTCTCTGACATAGCAAAGGTTGATTGTCTTTACTTTGCACTGATTTATTTACAGGCACACTTCCATACCTTTGTTTCTKACCTTGCTTCACATCCTCCCCAAAATTATGACTAAAAGTACAGAATATATAAGAGAATAATATGGAAAACTATCATTATATAGTCATCCAAAGGACAAATTCTCAGAATCTTTGGGGACAGTGGCTTAAAAGCTAACAGAATTAAAAATCATTGTTATACACTGAAAAATAGCTCATTTTGTATATCAAAATAAGTATGTAGCTCAATAAACTGGCTGCCTAGAATCACTATCAGGGTTGAAGGGACAAAGTAAAACATTAAGATCATTCTTAGTTGTGTCTCAAAAGATTGCTCTTACAAGCTTGCAGCTTTGTTCCCACTTAAATCCCACCCTATATTCTTAAGTATCTGGCATTTAAATTCTTGTTGTTTTATTAATAGTATGTAATGAACCTAGCAAAATTGCATTTTTTATTTCTAAATGAAAGATTAAATATATCAAACTTAGATGAAAGCTGCAAAACCAAGGCCCACTATAGCCACCTGCCTTTTGAATGMATAACAGTTATTTGGATGATAGAGGGGCAAAATACAAGCAAGTTGCATGAATTTGRTCAGTTGTATCAAAATGAAACCATACAGGTATCATCAATGGAATTAAACCTATATTCCTGCCTAACAACTACTGTTAGCACCTGATTTGGGAGCTGACCTTCTGGAGAGCAGCTCTGCAGAGAAGGACCTGGGAGTGCTGGTGGATGACAAGTTGACCATGAGCCAGCAATGTGACCTTGTGGCCAAGAAGGCCAACAGTATCCTGGGGTGCATTAGGAAGGGTGTTGCCAGCAGGTCGAGGGAGGTGATCCTGCCCCTCTACTCAGCCCYRGGGAGGCCTCATCTCGAGTACTGYGKCCARTKCTGGGCTCCCCASKACAASAGAGACATGSAGCTACTGCAGAGAGTCCAGCATAGGGCTATGAAGATGATCAGGGGGCTGGAGCACCTGYCCTATGAGGAACGGCTGTGAGAGCTGGGCCTCTTCAGCCTGGGGAAGAGAAGMCTGAGGGDGGATCTTATCAATGTCCACAAGTACCTGAAGGGAGGGTGTCAAGGGGACGGGGACAAACTCTTTTCAGTTTCCTYGTGTGACAGGTCAAGAGGCAATGGGCAGAAATTGAAGCACAGGAAGTTCTGCCTGAACATGAGGGGGAATTTCTTCCCTGTGGGAGTGACGGAGCACTGGACCAGGTTTCCCAGAGAGGTTGTGGRGTCTCCTTCTCTGGAGATCTTCAAGGCCCGCCTGGATGTAACCCTGTCTAATGTGCTCTAGGTGACCCTGCTTGAGCAGGGGGGGTTGGACTAGATGATCTCCAGAGATCCCTTCCAACCTTACTGATTCTATGATTTATAGCTGGCACTTTTACCATTTTCCAGAAACCATTCTTTCCTACCACCACTGAAAAAAGAAGGGGAGTGGGGAAATCACCAAAACCAACCCCAATCCTCCCGCCTCCTCTAACAAGACTCCTCTAACCCACTGACAYCATACTTGACCTACCTCATTCCTATACACACTTTAACAGCGCATACTGCTACAGAAATTAAATGTAAAGGAATTGGGAACTTATGGGATTTCTCACTCTACTCCCATCGACTCTGAGGTGAAAATGGTTGATTACTTCTACTGTCTTTGGCAATACAGATGCAAAGTCCAAAGTTCTGTGCTTAAGTTGCACATGTTTCACATTCATTTCCCTGAATCCTCTCCTAAACATCAAGCTCCCTCTCTCAGGAGAATCTGTTGCAGTTATGAGATTCATAGATACAAAAGTAACACTAAATATTCAAGGRATAATTAGTCTGCATGGAGTGGAGGAGAGAGTAAGGTCTGTGTATCCACACACACCCCCTGGAGTCAAGGAAAGCAGTGGCATTGTCCTGGCAAATACATACAAACCATCAGGAAATACCCTCGGGAAAAAAAGATGCAGCCCTCAGATAAATGAATTGGAATCGGTTCACAAATTAGTCAGCATCTGATGAGTCTATTTGCACAGAATATTTTAATATACACTGTTCTCAGAAATAATTTAGTTATGCTGGTCCACACTACATTCTGCAAACATGCACTCAGGGCAGAATGGGGAGAACGTCACAAAAGAAATTATATTCCTTTGTGTCCCAGTAGCTGGTTATAGGGGACATTAGGACTTAGAAACAGCAGAATTTATGCCAGCTGACAGCACTCCTATACTAGGCAAATTTTCAGTTGAACAGCTAGATAGGTGTTYGCAGTAGCAGAACCTGGCAGTGAGTAGCCCCCTTAGCAAAAAGGCAGAAAATCTAGATCACTGTACCTGGAAAATATTTGTTCTGATCTATGACTTAGATTAAATGTAGAGTTCTCTCTGCTGTCAGGAAATAGGAAAGCACAGACAGCAGGCCTTGGGGAATTCTGGTTCTTTGTCACAGTTCTGATCTTGCTGAAATTTTGCACTAGATACCAATAACTATTAACTACTATACAATGATTTTAAGGGAGTTGGGATAATAAGTGTTGTTATGATGCAGAATTTGAGTGTCAGGAAGATATCTGCTGCAAATAAATACAACTAGCATGACTAGAATAGAGCTTGTAATGTTTTGCAGCAACAAGGTACAGCTGAGTAGAAAATAAGAAAAATGGGAATTCTAAGATGAAAAGAAAAATCTGCTTTCTCTTGTTATGAGGGCTCCCTGTTGCACCAAATTATCCTTTTAATCCTTTATTCTGGGTATTATTCTTAAAGGAATCTATATGGTTCTTTATTCAGATGAAAGGAATTKTTGGACAGTGACCTGAAAGGTTCACATCCTCCAAAGGCTGGATTTTCCTTTCTTAACACACCTCCACCCCTGCTCAGAGTAGGAATAGGGAATGTAGATCATGGCCTGACCTTTGAGTCTCTGCAGGCAGTGCAGCACGCTTACTACAGCAGCAGCCTAGCTATTCTCCACCAGTAAATGACTGCCCATCAGCTCCAATAAGATGAAACATTGCCACATACCATCTTATTGCATAGGACTCTTTCATGGTTCAAARAGGTGTTGTTCTTTTTCTCTGTCAAGCACTGATATCCCCTAGAAAACCAGATTCAGCTGCTTGTTCAGCCATGGACTGTTAATACAAAGTGTGGCAAGTCCCTTTACTTCTCTCTCACTCAAATCCCCTCTTGTAAAATGAGAATAATAGCTCTGATTTATTTAAAAGTTTTGAAGGAATAACTATTATTGGGAATGTGTGCTGCTCAGATATTTTGGTACCATAAAAGAACCTAAGTCAGCTGGATATCCAGTACGACTTTCTCATAGAAGTCTGCCATAAGACAGCAAAGGTTGGCTCAAGTCTCTCTTTTGTAGGAGAAAAAAAAAGTCTTTGACARGTTCTCCAACCTACAAGAGTAATACTTAATATTTAACAGAGAATCAGTTATAGTTCAGTTATAAACTAACATTGCAGAAAGAAACTTAACTTTTCCCTCAATTTGTTTACATAGTTGAGAAGTATTGAATGGTCCAATTTCACAAG
This sequence comes from Rhea americana, assembly GCF_003343005.1. NCBI lineage: Eukaryota > Metazoa > Chordata > Aves > Rheiformes > Rheidae > Rhea > Rhea americana. The sequence goes on along the minus strand of NW_028186407.1, from coordinate 996,159 downwards.
ATTATTTCTTTCTCATCTCTCCTRACAGAGAAAATAAGAAAGAGGAGGGCAAGAAAGGAACCAGAGGGAGTCAAAAAACCGCCTGCAAGCTAGATCACACACATCCAAACACCTACTGGCAAAATTATGTTGGGAAATCCACTCTATGGAAATATGGATTATATCAGTAAGAATGTTACTTTACACTGCTTAAAATAGTTTTACAAATGGACAAATTCCCTTCAAGGTGTACAAAAAGCAGGCACAGTGGCCTGCTAGTGTGGCTACATGGCCTCCGGAATAACAGATGATTCATGAAGGTGATAAAGTTTCAGATGTCTCTGCACATATCTGTAGATATATCTCTTTAGTCAATTTAGAAACAATGTTTAAGAACAAAATGACTTCACAGCAGGAGGTCTCCTTCCATACTGGTCTATCATGGAGACTGGAAGGACCAGTATACAGCAACTGCTTGAAGGCTGTATACAGAAATCATGTGGAGCATGATAGCAAAGCTCTCTCCCTTTCTGAGCTTTAAAGAAAACTATTTTCAAAGATTTCTATTCACTAATGGAAAAAAGTAATCAAGATGGAACAAAACTATTTGAGTAAGTCTTGTTTAAGACAAGGAGGAGGCAAYAATAAACCAGAGAAAGCTCAAGTGTTTATTATGCTGGCTTTTAAAATAATGTTTGCATGTAAGAAAGAAATTACTTTTCAGTCTTCATATTGTCATGAAACTGGTTTAACTTCACACAATCACAAATTTCATTATACTCAGCAAAAGAATGATTTTTCCAACCCTTTCCATTTTGGTCATTCTATGGTTATATTTTCTTATCTTTAGCATCTTAGTCATTGTTATGACAGAGATAGTTTGCTTCTGTAACAAATAAGGTAATAAAACTGGAGTAAGCAATGAACCTGATCCAGTTGAGAGCCTATTTAAAAGCTCTTGCTTGTCCTTTCAGATGCTCATCCCATGGATTATAAATAACATCATGCACACTGTACAATTCACACACTCCAATTCATTTTGGAGCCAGGTCATATAAGTCACAGGAAGGCGCAGGCTAAGGTACACAAGAGGAAATGCAGTTCTGAGTGCTCCCCCCCGCTCTGCTTTGAAAGCTGGCACAGACAAGATTTGCAGTAATTACCAGAAAGACTCATTCCACATTTTCCCAACCACCAAAAACCAAAAAATCCAAACAAGTTCAAATGCAGATTCTRGAGATTTTATTTTGTCCTCTGTTCTACAACCACAAAAGGAATACTGCTCTACAAAAGGAATAGTAAGTTTTGAAAGTGAAACTCTCCAGGTCATTCCGTACCTTTTGAGTCCAAATTTTAAAAGCACAAAGATATCGGCTTTGAAGAGGTTCAATTTGATGCTGAGTAATGATACAGTTTGGGAAATGGTGGTCCAAGGCAGCCTTAGCTGTARTAACCATGAAAGAATGGCAGTGAAGATCCTGAGGAAAGTGAGGAAGAAGAGTCACAGAGTACAGACCTCGGATTTCAGGCAAGCAGTGTTGTTCAGAGAACACACAGGTAAGGTCACATGAGAGTAGCTCTGAAGGAAAAAAAGAGATGAGGGAAGCTAGTAGTCTTCAGTACAGCATCATTCAGGCATTGGAACAGTCCATCCTAACATCCAGGAAAACAAGTAGACACATTAGGGCAAACAGAAACACTAGGCAATCATCTGCTCTTATACAGAGCTTGGTGCCAGCAGGCTGCAGGTGAGTGGGTGGAAGCCACAGACAAGGCTGGTAAGGGAAATTAAGACTCATTAGTGCACTCAAGGCCCTGACAGGGACAACTATACAAAGTGGAAGCTGTGAAAGGAAGACTTTGCTAAGCTTTCCAGAATCGCAGGACATTGAGATAAGAGACCTAGACTAGACGCATCAAGCACATTGTGGAAGGTGATCAGAAAAGAAGGTGGGAAGTGATCATTAAGGAGTGGAAAATGAGGGAGGCAAAATGTAGATTCCATACTGCAACTGAATATGATTTACATCTAGTCACTGATATATCTAGTCAATGACGATGACAGAATAGACAAAATATATATATCAGTCTTCACTGCTAAGGGCAGCCCTCAGGCATCCTGGAGCCTGGACATGAGGGAGAAAGTCCAGAGAAGGGAAAACTTTCCTTTGGTTGAGGAGGATATGATTAGAGACCTTCTGGGCAGGCTAGACATCCACAAATCCATGGGCCCAGATGGGATGCACCCACAGGAACTGAGGGAGCTAGCAGATGTTGTT
>NW_028186407.1:912203-992806 GCF_003343005.1 Rhea americana | reverse complement strand
ATCAATGTCCACAAGTACCTGAAGGGAGGGTGTCAAGGGGACGGGGACAAACTCTTTTCAGTTGCCCCATGTGACAGGACAAGAGGCAGTGGGCAAAAACTGAAGCACAGGAAGTTCTGCCTGCATGTGAGGGGGAATTTCTTCACTGTCAGAGTGATGGAGCACTGGACCGGGTTCCCCAGAGAGATTGTGGAGTCTCCTTCTCTGGAGATCTTCAAGGCCCACCTGGATGCAACCCTGTCTAACGTGCTCTAGGTGACCCTGCTGAGCAGGGAGGTTGGACTAGATGATCTCCAGAGRTCCCTTCCAACCTTACTGATTCTATGATTCTATTCTTACCAAAGTGTCTTTCAGAAGTCTGAAAAACACCTATTATACTTAAATAATACCACTCAGAATTCTAGCAACTGTCTTTAAGTGAAATATAAGTGAGATGAACAGTGAGGGAAAAAGGACGTGTGTCAGTGTCCTGAGCCCATTCCTTCCCTTTTCCTTCAGGAGTTTAGCAGGCTGCATTCATGGCTGGTACTCCACCGGTCTGGATGAGAAGTGTTATCCAGTTTCAGAGCTCTTTTGGAAAAAGCTGTAAGAAGCCTCAGCAGAGGCTCCTCCTTCCTTTGCTTGAGGTCAGCAGTGGAGCTGGGCTCTGGTGCTTGGCCCTCTCCTGAGGTACCCTGGGGCTGTGCTACCATGACATTGACATTCTGTCTCATACCTCTGTGCTCCTGACACTGGCTCTGACCTGCTGATTTGACTTTCTGGTTTGACCTTGGACCTTTCATCATCACTGTGGACCTCCTGGGTGCTGGCTGGGCTCTTGGCTGACCTGGTTACTCTCACCAGACCTGATCTTGACCCCAACTTAGTGCCTCAGCTTCCTGATTCCATGTTGGTGAAGCTGCTCACAGTGCTTGCCTTGATTTGACTTGTTTCTCCAGGCTTCCCATTGAGAGCAGCCTCCTCTCACTGCTCCCTGACAGCAGAATAATAAAGACATATTAAAAAATAAAAAAAAATTAAAGTTAGATCTCATACACTTAACAAAAAATYAGAAAAAAATATAAAAACATGGTGATTCTGGCTGAAAAGACAYCCAGTTAAAGCAAATCTTCTAAAGCTCTTACTGTCCACCAACAAATTACTGATCTAAGCTTACTCTATCTAGGCTGAAACATTCTTTATCCAAACCAGGAATCTTAGCTAAATTTGTTCAGAAACTTATTTCATTATTTTGAAGTATGCGGCAACCTCAAACTGACTAAAGAGACGATCCCAAAAGACTGGAGTCAGTAACACAGCTATTAATGGCTTAGAGCAGATGTAACTACACTATAATGCATAGATAAAGGGTCCCCTCTCATCATCTTGTGTCAAAGATGGAGGAAAGCTCTAAGAAGGCATGAGTCAATCATTAGCTTCATTGATGGTCTTCTCATTTTACTTTATTTTGCAAGAGTCATGCCACTCTGTGCCACTAAACAGGTTTATTATGTTTTAGACTCTTCATCAGAAAAATTTTGCCATGTCTTTTCTCCAAATACCATTTTCTTAACTCATCACCACGTCTCTCACAAAGTAACTCTGTGAGGAAAAGTAAGAACAGTCTTGAACAATTCCTATTCAGTTTCTAGTCCATTCCTATTTTCCTGTTTCTCTAAGAATCAAAAGAAATTAAGAACAACAACCCATTGAAGCTATCCATGCAGCCTGGACTTTATTTTTTTTTAACATCCTTACCTGTAATTTTAGGGTTTACCCACACAAGAAGTGGGTAACAGTGAAACGAGGCATGAATTTACAGTTAGTTGACTGTTGCTCTCAAGGACTCTCCATACACTCACAGTGAGCACAGAAAACACCTGCTCATACTTATAAACACATACTTACCTCCCAGCATGGTRTCTACAGAGTGCTGATTTTCTCTGACCAGGAAATGGTGCAATCTGCTTGTGTGTCTCTGGCTTGAATGCTTCCCGTAATTAYGCTGGCTCATTTCAAGCTAGATTGAGTATCTCTACGTTACACCACAGTCCGAGCTGTAAATATGTCCTTAGTGAGTTCAGTTATCTACAGAATGTTCGTAAACATTTTGTGTCCATCAGAAGTAGTTAACTAAGAGCACACAGCGAATTGGTGCACGGTAGCTAGGATACAATATATTTACAGTATTGATGTAYGGTATGTAGTCTACCCTGAATTCCTATTGCAGACAAGCTCTTAGTAAAAATAATAGCATTGTCCTTGGAGTTTCTTCTGGTCAGAGTGCATAACTCCATCCTTCCTGCTGTTTCGGTTGCATAAGCAGTTTTGTTAGTCTCTGAATATAAATCAGTTTGCCTTATTTTGTCCCATCCAGATAAACTGTACATCTTTATGACTTGGGCTACGTTATTGACTCAAGTGTTTGGGGATAAATGCTTAAATTCTTTTTTWATAAATCTAATTGTAAAAGGGAGCAGTATTACTATATGGCCCTTTAAAAGACTTACATTTGTGGAACCAAGTTAGTTTTTATGGTGCCATACCTAACAGGAATATTCTTAAAAATTAGTAAAAGCCYGATCTTTTAGTTATTCATTATGTACTACTTTCTTCATCTCATTTGTACATGGCTGTGTTTATGCTACTCACATAGTTCTGAGGATTAGATATTTATTTGGATTCTTTAGTAGAGATTGAACAACAGAAGTGTTTTACTGAACTGACAGTAAATATTACCAAAAAAAAATACCTACAGAATGAAATGTAAAATAATCTCTTGGTGAGAATAGCATTTTAATTTGTCCTCTAGAGAATCACCTTATAATAGCTTATATCATATTGACAGAAATAGGCAGCAGAAGAGTAAAACCTCATCATTTGTACATTGTATATTTTTGTGTAGCAATGGCAGGAGTTTAATTTCTTATTAAAATACCAATTTTKGCATATATAAAATGTTTCTTGGTGCTCTCAGACATTAACATTAATATTAAATGAAAAAGTTATCTAGCATACGCAAACTCTAGCCTCTATTCTCTGTAGAGATTTCAAAGCCATTTGACTTACTAAAGTTTTAACCAAGTTAATACATTACCATAATATAAATCCATTTTTGCACCTGTAATAGCCGGAGTCGTAAGACACACACAAAAAAATCTTCCCTAGTCAAGTACCGTACATAAAAAAAAACCATACAAAATAATACTGCTATAATTAAAATGATTGATATTACATTCAGACATGAGGCTCCATGACCATCAGTTATTCAATTCAGTATTGCTCTCCAATTGTTAGGAAACAGTTATCCTCCTTGTACAAGTCAGACATCATCTTTCTGTAGTTACAGATGTTCAAAYTCCATGAAAGCAACAGCATCCTCTTAACTGCCAGATCTATACAACTGTGGAAAAATTTTCTAACTCATCTAAGGGTTTCATTCTGGAATTTKTGTCTTCAGTATAACAAGAAATTTCATTATTTTAAATGTTCTTCATTTTCCATTGTAGTTCTAAGCTTTTGAGTTTTGGTTCCAGTAGCTTACTCTTTGTTCAGAATTGTATGTTCTCAATAAAACTTCCTGAGGATAGTCTTTCATGCTTTATCACTAAATTTAAAGATGGAGTCAGAAATTGAGGTATCGTCTTCAAACACGTGAAGTGCATTTTCGGTGTGTTTCCTAATCCTTCATCTTGTAGAAGTTGCTGAACTGTTGTATATTCCTAAGTAGCTGACTGAAAATGCTTTGTACAGATCATTTCCATAACTATAACAGACACAAAACTTTCAAAGCATGGAAAAGAATATTATATTAAGATATGATAGTGTACATAAAGAATGTTTAATTTAAAAAGACCTGTGTCAATAGTGGAACTGTTAYACAGTTTTGGAGACTTGGCTCACTGCATGCAAATAATACAGCCTTGGAGAAATGGATTGGAGTGTGTACACACCAAATTCATAAGCCTCTTTATTCTAGCTCAAGAACCCAAGCAAATAAAAGGAGGGAAAAGGGTTTAAAGAATCTGCCTTGAGGGACACACAAAGAACTGGTAACTCTTTGTCTGGATCAGATATTTCTCTACGCAGCTGATGTATAATACTATGGTAAGCCAGTATGTGCAGAAGCTAATAATTATTTTATTAYACATTCTTTCTAATGTGTTTTGTCCACAGCCACACAGCCAGTGTGAAGCCTGACCTTATCAGTTTACACTATCCTTAACAAAAAGTTAGCCTACACATGCACAACTAAGGAAAGACCTGGAAGGGTTGAGGAAAGTGAACTTCAAAGTTCTTCATAGTCTCAAAAACCTAACTTTAGATAGGTATGTTATCATGCACCTTATAAAACCTAACATTAGATARGCATGTTATTACCCACCTTATAAATAGGCTGGATGCCTGAGTAGGATATCCTGGAGAGTCTATTCAGGTGTTGTGAATCCACTGTGTCCTCTTTTCTCTAAGACAGAGATAAAGGTGAGCCTTTAATATACCAATAATTCCAATTTAATAGGCCACTGCATTGTGGTTAATTCCTAATATAGGAAAATATAGTAAAATAATCCAAAAATACAATCAAAACAGCAAGGGTCAAATGTCTCAACTAAGAGTACTTAACTGAAATTAGAACTGGTGGCCAAGTGAGGATTTTGACTGGTCCAGGTAAGTGACAGGACTGTAACTGGGCTGTCCCAGGTATGACAACTCTCCTTTCCCTCATGGAGGAAGGAGCCTCARGTGAGAGCTATTCTGGGTAAAGAGAAGTCTTAACTCACAAGAGGAATAACTCACTTTTACTTCCCAGTGTAGGAATAAGAGATTTAAGGATACTTAAAATAATGACAGCCAACACTGAGTATCTTCAACTCATGTTAGTACACCATGAATATCTGCAATCAATGTAACCTTTTTGTAGCTCTAGTACATCATTCTATTGCAGATTTATTGCAAAAATAAAACTTATTAAATCCTATTAAATAATGGACTTTTTGAAAACCTTTGTCTTGCTTCCAGGGGTTGAAAGTTTTACACTGTTTAAAATGTTCTGTTCYCATGCCTTTTGCAGTAAACAACCTTGTGTAAAGTCTTCCAGAACTCAATACTCYCTGTAAATGAATGCTGTAATCACAAGGGGTTCTCTTTCTGACTCAGTTAATCATGAGGGGGTTATATTTCTGGCTCAGTTAATCTTGGATTATTTTCTGCACAGTTTTAGCAGGAATGGCATAGAGTGCCTTTGAATCTTTACACATTCTATAATCTCGGTGGCTGCTGTACTTAAGTAAGAGATGGGCATGTGGGCTTGGTCTTCCTGAAGTTAGGATAGGGCACTGAAGTCTTATCTCCTGTTGTAGTATAAAGCAGCAGATATAAAGGTGTTTTACTCTTCCCACGCTTTTTAAGTGGAAAGAACAGTCTTCAAAAGATAACAATGTCTAGCTGTAGGACAAAGCAACGAGGCAAAGACATCTGCCTCAGAGAACAGGCATACACCTCTCCTCAGGACTAAAAGTGTCTCTTTTCAGCACCTCTTATTCAGTGCATCTACCATCCAGTGTCCTGGCTGGTATGAGTTCTCTTCTTAGATATTTGACTTTCCCCTCTTTGATGGAGAGGTTTGCTCCTAGCTTCTGGCTGCAGGGTCCAGTCTGGTATCCAAAGACAAAAAAACTCAGTACAAGAAGGATCAAGTCTATATGGCTATACTGGCAAATTAAATGGTGCCAGCGAATTTTCCTGGGCATCGAAACAAGATTACCTTCTATCTCCCAGGCCCTTTCCCCCGCCCCAAAGTATTACAGTCCCTGTTGTGATTTTGTCCTGCCAAGCTAGYTCTCTCAAACCACTTCTGGTTGTGCCTCAAGAGTCGGAATAAGCCAGGCACCATTCCCAATAGATGGCTTGAAGGCTTAGAGATTTTAATAGCATGGATGAAGGCCACTCCATGCCAGCTGGTGTCAGTGCCAGACAGCAATCCTGACCACAGTCAGTTTATCATTATAGACATAGAGATAGCAATCTGAGCCCTAGCAATGTAGGTAGTTTATCACTGTGAATGAATGGGGGAAGGGAAGCGAACAATGTCACAGGAATGGCTAAAAGCAAAACACCACAGCTGGCTCGATGCAAGTGACCAAATACATATTTTCCTTGTATGAAAAGAATCAGGACCTTTGACATGACAGGATCTTTCTTTCTTTGGAGAAGAAACACTTACAGAAGTTCCTCTAGTGCACAGAGATGCTGTCGCCTGCTCTTGATATACTCTGCTCCCAGGAACTGCTGGATTAATTAGTCTGTGAATAAATAGATGACCGGTGTTGAAACATATGTTGCTCCAGATCAAAAGGGGTAAAATAGCCACCAATGCAGACAGAATGAATCACCCTGACAGAGTGAAAATCACCTGAACTTTGTGGGAACCGTGCATGAGAGCAATGTATATACATATATATACACAAATATATACATATATATATACATATATATATACATATATATATATATATATATATCTCCAGCAACAATTAGTGGACTGATAAATATCATTGAGAAATTTAAAGAAACTCTGGAGCTCTACTGTATTTACTATCTCAAAAGCATAAAAATAATAAAATAAGTCATTTTACAATATCTCGGTGAGCATCTTAACATGGGAAACTAGAGTTGTTTACAATAATTTATTGTACAGCTTTCTCAACAAGACTAACAATAATTAATAGAAAATAGGAAAAAAATACAATAAAAATGTGAACTACTGTAAAGAAATGTGAACATTTCTTTACTATGAATTATAATGAAGGTAGTCATGTTTATTCACAGTTGTAGACACCGCTTGTATCAAAAATGGGATCAGTTCTCCTTCAAATTCGGTTAGTCTTATGTACTTTGTAATGTAGCATTTAGCAGGTGCACATCAGTTCTAAGGAATATTCTATGGCATGATATTGGTAATAGGAACATAATATGGGTAGATTTCAATTCTAATCACATTCTCTCAACTGTTGTTGTATTTTCATTCAACTGCTGTTGTATTTTCATTCAAATTCCTTTCAGCTGATACTGCTATACTTTACCTCTGCCCAAAGAGATTTAAAGGTGAAATCAACATTAGGTGACTGTTTCTGAGAATTTTTGGTGCATGGAAGAAATGGAGAGGATTTTTTTTTTTCATACGAAGAGTTTTGATAAACATTTTCATTAGTACAAACTGATACAAAAATAATTGAAAAAATTTCTTCTCAGRAGGCTTATAGGAATAGTTAGATAAACAGATTTCTTTCTAACCCCTGTGCTTCCTAAGGGAACATAGAAAAGAATCAGGCCAGCTTCTGCTGATTGGTGAAACTCTACGCCATGCGCATCTGTGCACTTTGCCCCTCTTTCAGTCAGCAGCAATACTCAGACCGCTGCTTTAACCACTGGACAACAAGAACTGAGATAGACAATGCCTGAAGGAATTTTGCAGACCATTGCCAAGTGGTATATTTTGCAGAAATAGCTGCAAAAAGAAATAATTGCAAAGTAATAAGCTTCAAAGAGTTTCTRTAGAACAAAGATGTGGGTTTAAGACATCAACAGCCTTTGCTTCGATAGGTCTTACATAGTCTGTTCTAACAAAGGGCTATAAAATCTTCTGGTGAACCMTGAAAGGACACACTATTTTTAACCTCTCAAATTTATTTTCCATTTGTAACATGCTACAGCCATTTCCTAATGCCTTTTCAGAAATTACATAAATTCTTAAACTAAATAATCCTTTATTTGTAATCAAAGCTAAAAATGTTCAGTAATACTTTGATTTATGTACATCTTACTATAGTGCTTGTTTTACTACMGTCTCAGAAAACTAGTACATTCAGAGGAAACACAAAAAAGATCTAACAAAATCAATGTAGCAATATATGCCAAAACTGAAAATTAAGACCAATAATTATATTTTAAAAGTAAATACATAGTTGACAGTGTAGCTACTGAAATACCCCAGGGGAAGATGCAGATGCAGAGGCTTTTTGAATGATAGTTACAAAGCACTTGGTTTCTGGAACTGACCTTGTAACTCTTCTTGAAGCAAACTTTTCAACATGTTTCTTGAAAATTTGCCTTTCTGTATTTGCTTTTTGGCAATGTGTATTAAGAGCCTTCTGAAGAAGTGTGAAAACCATGCCTTTATACTTTTGCATTTAACTTTGGCTTTAAAATGGTACAAAACTTGATAAATTATTCATGTGATAAACTGTACAGCCATGATAAATCAAATGCATTTTATCTTTCTAACTTTACACAGAATCATACAGAATGAGGTTGGAAGGGACCTCTGGAGATCACCTAGTTCAACCCCTGCGCTCATCAGTCACCTAGAGCATCTTAGACAGCATTGCGTCCAGGCAGGTTTTGAATAGCTCCAGAGATAGACTCCACAAACTCTCTGCGGAACCAGCCCCAGTGCTCTGTCACTCACAGTAAAGTTCTTCCTCATATTCAGGTGGAACTTCCTGTGTTTCGGTTTGTGCTCGTTCCCTGTCTTGTCACTTGGCAGCACTGAGAAGAGTCCTGACCCATCTTCTGGACACCCTCCCTTCAGGTACTTGTAGACATTGATAAGATCCCCCCTCAGTCTTCTCTTCCCCAGGCTGAAGAGGCCCAGCTCTTGCAGCCTTTCCCCATAAGGAGATGCTCCAGTTTTCTGATCATCTTCATAGCCCTATGCTGACTCTCTGCAGTAGCTCCATGGCTCTCTTGGACTGGGGAGCCAGGAACTGGACACAGTACTTGAGATGAGGCCTCCCCCAGGCTGAGTAGAGGGACAGGATCACCTCCCTCCACCTGCTGGCAACAGTCTTCCCAATGCAGCCCAGGATACTATTGGCCTTCTTGGCCMCAAGGGCACATTGCTGGCTCATGGTCAACTTGTTTACTAAAACTCTCAGGTCTTTCTCTGCAGAGCTGCTTTCCAGCAGGTCAGYCCCYAGCTTGTACTGGTGCGTAGGGTTATTTTTCCCTAGGTGCAGGACTCTGCACTTGCCCTTGTTGAACYYYATGAGGTTCCTCTCCGCCCAACTCTCCAGCCTGTCCAGGTCTCTCTGAATGGCAGCACAGCCTTCTGATGCATCAGCCACCCCTCCCATTTTGGTATCATCAACAAACTGACTGAGGAGGCACTCTGTCCTTTCATCCAGGTCACTGACGGATAAGTTGAACAAGATGAAAAAGACTGGAAAGACTTGCTAAACCCCTTCAATTACCTCTATAACACATTGAAGTACTAACTTAATTTCAGTATAAAAACTTTTCAAGTTTCAAAAACACACAAAAATTATCTATGAAATATTTCCTTCTCCACTAACCACAGAACATTTTCTCATACATAATGTATTAAACTGCGTCTCARTGAGGAAAGGCTCTTTTGCATGCAGTTCACAACTAGAGAAAGATAGACCCCCATCTCACTGTCTGCTTGAATTTTAAGTACCTTTGAAGCAATTACAAGTACAAAATGTTTTGGAAAGAAAAGGAACATTTTAGAGTACTGTCATATCTGCTCAAGCATTTTTTGAATAACTATAGCTATGTTTGGAAAGGTCAGCCTTTCTGGAAACTGTGCTTCTGTTATAGTCTCTCATTTATTTAACACCTCAAATTTGGACATGTTCAAGACTGATGGATGGGGAAATTGGTATGTTGCTGAGAAACAGGAGAAGAACCTAAGAATTACTAAGAATAGAAACATGGAACTAGGAGAAAGGAACAAACTGGGGAAAAGGCATAACAAGACTGATAGATCACTAAAAAAMACTAAAAAATAGAAATAAAAACTCACTGCATAATTCATAGACTAGCAGCACAGACCAGTAGCTGGTATGAGTTGTTATGGCCTCTACTCTCATAATCAAAAAAGAGAATGGCAGAATCATTCCTGCTGACCTTCCATTAATGGTGGGCCAAGAAGATATTTTGTAGTGAGTGTCAATAAACACAATATGAACTTTTGAAATAGTCTGTGAAAAAAAGGACACTAGAGAATGGCATGTACTGAATAAAATTAAATTTGGACTTGCACAGAAAACTCCTCAGAACACTCTATTGTGCATTAGCTATGGACGCAGAAATGAGCAAACTGAAATCTTTCCAATTTAGTCCAGATTTCATGATAGTTTTCATGCTGGCAGRTATTCTTTGAAAATAATGAATTCAAAGTAGTTTGTCCATGACAGAGTGTGTACATTACCTGATATTATCATTTGATGACAGACTTATTTCTTGTTTTCTTCGTTTCTCTATGATTATCTCCTGAGTCACAAAACTGAAATGAGAGTCAATATCAAATCACCTGATATAGTTACAATACTCATTTCTATAAGAAAGAAAACATGAATGACAAGACAGTAACTGGACAAGAGTATACAAAGTGAAGGATCTTTAAATTTTGTCTCATTTCCAAAATTTCAGGGAAATAGCATCTTCCAAAGCTTCTATTTTTTTTTTCAGTTATAGAACATTACCTTTTTGAAGAAATTATTCTTTTCCTTTTGTATAAAAGCAACTGTACTAAAACTTCAAGAAAATAATATATTCTATGAYTTATTCTCTTCTTATGTTCTACTATATACATGCAGACAGGTAATAGCTGACCTATTTTAAAGTCAGATATAAGAGTTTTAAAGTTCATTATTTAGTCCATTTTTGTAATAAGAAATTAGCTAATGAATTTTAAGAGAACATTAACTGAAGAATATATAAGCTTTAATGTAAGGATAATAAGCAATCATGGCAAGAAAAGAGATCCTTGCATGGGAAAATAATCATAAAAACAAAGGAACTAGAGATTAGGAGTAAGAAGTCAGTTCTTTCAGTGGAAGGACATCATTTCAGACATTCCCAGAGATATGTGCTGTGACTTGTGCTATTCATCATATCAAATAATTTTCAGATGACTTGAAAAAAGTGGTGAATAACGAGGTGAAAAATATATTGCTGATTCTAAGTTATTCATGGTACCAAAAAAGAGAGCCAGATGTGCAGAACTGCAGGAAGACCTTACAAGAGGTATGACAGGACAACTCAATAGCAGATAAAATTCCAAAGAGTTGTATAATAATGCACACAGTGAAAAAAGTATCTTAAGTTCACTTATAATGTGCTATAAGCTATCCATTACCACACAGGATAGTTGGGAATTATATTAGTTGGATCCATAAAAATGTCAATTTGATACTCAGTAGCAATTCATAAAGCAAATTGAATGTTAGGATTTACAAGGGAAAGAAAACAAACTAGAGAATTTCCYGATGCCACCATTTAAGTCTATAGTTCATCTGTATCTTGCAGGTAGTTCTGATCTCGTCTCAAAAAAGATAGAATAGATTTAGAAAGAACTCAGAAATATGTGATAAGGATGACCAAAACTACAGAAAGGTTTCTGCATAGACAATGACAAAATAGTACCCTTCAGTGTGAAAATACATGACTAAATGAGGATATATGAGAGGTCTAGAACATGGACAAGGTACCTGAGGATCATATCTTCACCATCTCTTCCAATGAAAGAACAAGGGGACAAAAGGACAAACCTGCAATCTGTGCACCAAAAATTCATGGAGGCAATCGGCACATATGCTGGCACTTCTCTTATCTATTTCCTTGGTATCCAGTGATTTTGGGGATGTATTCAAAAACTTTAAGTCACTTATCAATGCAATAATGTAATTATCCTTTCAAAAATGAAGGTTAAATATTGACAGTATTGAAATTTGTTCTATTCCATTCATGCAAATTCCCAAATATGTTAATAATGAAAATATGTCTTTATATTTCTGATTTAACTATTATTAAAATCAAATGCAGCTTTGTCATTCTCTACAAAGAAAATAAGAAATACACAAGAGAGAAAGGGAAGTTCAGAGATCTAAGATTTGGCAAATAAAGGTTCAAACCATAGCTTACTATAGATGCTGTATATAACTTTCAGCAAATCAGCCAGTATTCATGTACTTTGTATTGCTCATGAAAGATTACAGTATCTTTCTTATATCTCACAGATATAACGATGAAGATTTTTTAATAAAAAGTTTCCATATGCTATAAAAATCCTACACATTGCAGATAGATCTAAAYGGAAAATTAATTATATGTTAAAACAAAACACAGATTTTATTTGTATTGTATGCTTATATTTATATTAAACTCACAAAAGGGATTAAGAATTATTGTGATCAGTACACAACTACCCATATTGCACRTGAAACCACCAAAAACTATTTTAYAAATAAAGAACAGTAGAGAAAAAAGAAAGCTGGGGGGCATGAGGAAGAGGGCAACACACAGAAGTGAAAAAAAAWATTCCATTTTAAAATGATTCAATTAATTCAATTTTAAATAATTGAATTARCTTGTATTTTCTGTATTCTCTGATAACAAAAGCTAGCTTAAGAAATGTCTGCTCTTTTCCTCTCTCATGCAACAGTTTACCACACTTGCAGTTTTGCTGGCTAGCTGCAACACCGGGGCAGTGCCTTTCAAAATCAAATTTACTGTTGGAGAAAATGTAACTTGGAACTGCATGCTGAGTAAGACAGCTTCAATTGGTCAGGATAAAATGAGAGATTGAGGGGAGAGAAGGGAATGGATGAAAAGCTCTTGACAAAATGCTCTCATCCTCTGGCTTGACCATTTTTCTTGCTACTGATTCACTTCCTGACCCCCTTCTGCTTTTCTTCCCTTATCACATCTTCAGGGAAAAAGTTGTTTCTGTGGATGGATAGTGTTTTCTCCCGATTCAGTTTTCCCTTCAGTAATAGAAATAAGGTAGAACTGAAGAATACTAGAATAAAGTAAATTGCTCTCCTTGGTTAAAGATGCAATTAGAATAGTACAGAGGTGCTGGAAACACTCCGAGGCTCCTGTAACTCCTCTGAGAAGTAACAACTTGAGAAGTAAGCAGCAACAAGGGAATAATGAGCATAGATGCAAGAACTGCAGACAGTCACAAGTACAATCAAGTCACAGCATTAAGGGACGTACCATCAAGACCTATCTTCTGCAGCAACAAAGATGACCTTCACTAAGCATAAGCTACACAAAGAGTAACTTCTTATTGTACAGTTTTAACTACAATACAAAAAAATAGAGTGGAAATCCAGAAGCAAGGCTTGTAGGAGCAAGTAGAAGTAAAAATAGCTCTCCTCACACTCATAAGTTAGCTTCAAACTCTTCATCTGTGGAGCCTTGATTTATTCTGCATCAGAGATCAACAGTAGCTGACTTTTTTTCCTGAACAGAGCTAAATTCTAATGTTATGACCTTCCCAAGCTTGTCAGTCAGACAATTTCTAGCTGTTTTCAGCCTGAAYACTAAGATGTTCAAAACCACCACTGATTTTCCTCTTTAATTTACAGAGCACTTTTTTTATCATAAAATCTTAAGATAGAAGGAAAGTATCCATTTCATTCTGAAAACACAGTTACTTGTTTTGTGTCACAGCCTCTGTATTRTTTAAAATTAGTAGCTTTTACTTTTTTTCTTATTATGACTATAGATCAGTTTCTAACATCATATTAGTCAAGCCTGACTTCTCTTTGTAGTCTTTTGCTGAAGACAATTACTCCAAATATGACTTAAAAATCTCCTTTAACCATTATACATCAATGAACTCCACATGCCAATGTCTGATATCCAGCTAATCAAGATTAATRGATTAATTTACCAGATGGTTACAATGTTATTAAAATGCAAATGGTTGGTTTCTGTTAATTGTTTAATATCACATACAATTAATCTGGGGACTTCTACATTTTCTAGCTGTTTTGGTACAGTTCATCTGAAAAGCTTAGGGAAAAGAAGAAAAACCTGTTTTTTCCCCCAAATGGTTACATGAATAATAGCACTAGAAAGCTAGCAATTGTGAGCTGAAAACAAATTGGAAGATTGTACTTTTTAGAAGCCACTAGACACAGGAAGTAAGGAGAGATGGAAAGAAAAGTGATTACATAGATTTATTATGACAAGAATGCTTCTGGAAATTGCAAAAAACAATTAATAAGTCTTGCCAGAAACCCTGAGAGAGGTGTTAAAAGTTTGATTCTGAATCTGCAAGACAAATTTTAACAAGTTAAAGTTAATTATTTGTCTGAMTATTTTGGAGAGGTTAGGAAAAGACTTTGGAAGACTCAATTCCAATTAAGTCTTAAGTAAGAAACTTAATTGTTTCTACTGTCTAAAAGAATAACCAAAGGCCCTGATTCAGAAAGTGGGAAAGGTATTTCTGTGGCTATGGGAAGGCTGTTGTCATTCCTGCCCTTGCAGAGATTATTGAACTGCCACAGTTTACATAGCCCAAGCATTTGGGCTCTGGTAAGTTTGATTTCTGATAATCCTCCAAAATAACATATTTAACATCCTGGACTATAAAACTGTGATGGTTCAGCAGTTAGGCCATGGCTGTAACAGAGGTGGGAGCCATTCTTGCAGGAGCAAGCCATCCTTGCTTGTAAATTACATATCTGAAATAGGCAGCTATGTCCCAGGGTTTTCTTTTTTCTTTCTTTCTTTCTTTCTTTCTTTCTTTCTTTCTTTCTTTTTTTTTTTTTTTTTGACCTAAAGTACTTTAGGCATGAAGGTACTTCACCAGATTTTTGTTTCCTCACCTTTTCGTGATACTGCCTAGCTCAAGTGTTGTGAGAACTTAAGAGGAATCCAGCCTTGTTTACATAAAATTGTATCTGTWGGGTGAAGATGATAATACTTCTGTCACTTATAGAATAGTTTCACCAATATTTCTGAGGTATTCTATATGAAAGGGCCATACAGATACTTARAGTTTTTTGAAAATGCAGTATGTTTAACATATAGACATGTAAATACTCCATTTTATAACCTTCCTAGCATTCATTTTGATTTAAAACTGTGTCTTAGAAGATTGGAGAAAAATTCATAGAATCACAGAGTAATTTAGGTTGGGAGGGACCTCTGAGGGTTATCTAGTCCAACTTCCTGCTCGAAGTAATGCCAACCAGATCATGTTATTCAGGGTTTTGTCGGGTCATTTCTGATAATCTAAAAAAACATGGAGAGTTGAATGTTAGTAGAAATTTTGCAATATAATTAAATTCTAGACTTGGACTTTAGCGGTAAATATCTTATTGTATCTCAAATTCTTTAGAAAGTAGAAGAAAATATGACATATGAATTTATATAATTAGAAATGTTATTTTACTGGATAGCAAAATTCTTCTGAAGGTTTAAGTAGAACTGCTCTATTAAAATTGTGATCGTACAACATGTAAGGGTCTGCAAAAGTAATGAATATAATGCATAATGTTACAATCATAAGTACCCTAGTTAGTAGAGAATGAGACAAGAATATCTGCCTTTTCATTTCTAAGGCATTCTTCTGACTTACTGAACTTGCTGTGTCATACTTTTAGCTTACAAAACCTACTAGGGAGGTTTCAAGAGAAAACACTCATCTCCTTCTGTGCTCACCTATTCCTTTGATCTTTAGGACACTTTGTATCTCTTTCTTTTTGATATCAGATGAAGAGGGAGTCAGATCAAAGAATAATAATTGTCAAAACTAAAGAACTGGAAATTAACAGAGCAGTAGAACATCTGTAACATAAAAATAGTAATAGTATTAATCAATTAATATGAAATACCAAATTTGTTTTGCTGCAGATRGAATGATTCAAATAAAGGGGATGAGACTGAGTTTGTGGCAAGGARTGATCTAGTTGAGAGTTACTCCCCTTCCTCACCATCCACAAAGACTTACTGGAAGTATTAGTCACTTTATGCTACATACCTGTTTTGTGCCAGTGTGTGGAATGGAGTTCAAGGATAGTTTTGATCTGTATTTTGTGGGGCTATAGTAATTTTAGGGGAGAAGAGGAACACAAAGACAGTAATCATTAAAATTATCCAAATTAATTGCTAGGATGCATTAAATAAGATGTAGTTAAGTATAGAGTTTAATCATCTTTTAGATGGTGTATTGCATTGGTGTATTTCCACCTGGTATCACTATTTTAACAGCTATAAAGCAGAAAGGTAGGTACTATAAATGTGCTCTTTGATGTCATCATATTTGGGGGTGCAGGAATCTTAAAAACAGACTTGCACACTTTTGGTTTCAAAATGTTTTCTAATATAAATTGTTTCTGAAGACTGTAACAAAACTGTCACTTTGTTTAAATGAATTCTGAGTCAATTTAATGTTGAATTCACTTCAGTTTAAACAATAAAATCTCGTTAATACTTCTTTTACATTACATTCATACACGTATATAAATTTAAATTCTACAACTATCACCATTTGAAGTGGGACTTTAAACCATACAAGAAAATTAGGAAGTCATAGAAAAAGCAGTCATCTTGCAGCACTGTTTCATCATTTTTAATATTCCCCTGAGAGTCAGACTTGGGATTCATAATTGGCTTTTGTTGATAAGACTCTGTTATGTAGAAAAAAATAAGACATGGGTAATTAAACAGGTGAGAGAAGCTGCTTTATTCAGTTGTCTAGAGTTTCAAGTGAAATGCACACAAAGGAGAAAATCATTTTTCATCTATACCCTCTTCTCTGAAATAAAATTAAATAAAAAAAATAGTGAAAATCAAGATGGAGGAATTATTTTTCTGTACTAAATGCATGTCAAATAAAATAGGATTTCCAACAAAAAATAAAACTATTTTTTTAAGACTGGAAATAGGCCATGAATTTGCATCATCATAATTATAAGACTAATATAAGAAGACTTAATAAGAAGACTTACTAAATAAAAATCTATGTGTATCAGAGCTAATTTTAAATACTTGTTTTAAAGATGAGAGGGACAAAAAATAAATGATCTCCTTCTATGGAGATGATGAAGTGGGGAGGTGAATGAAAAACAAGGTCTTCGTGTAACTGGGGCAATTCATCAGCTGAGCTGCTGAAAGAAGTAACCAAACATACGTACAATACTCTTCTAAAACAATTCATTTCAGCTTTTTTTCCTGTACACTTCCTGTAATAAGATCAAAATGTCTGAACAAATTGAGGAAAGTAAATATGTCCGCAGTGCAAGAACAGAAATACGACAGTGGCAACATGAGCTGCACTTGCCTGCACGGGCCGTGGCATAAAGTGCCATATCAGCCTGCCTGACCATCCACTGGCCCATGTCGTCCCCCTGAGGAGCAGGGAAATGCAGTAAACCATGCAAATATCTGTGATTAAAGGGTTTTGGTATCCAGGTCCATTTAATCTCCACACTGCCATTTGGTCTTAAACTACTACAACCATCTGACCAACAAGAATGTAAGATTTCTTGCTTGACAGCTGAACCACCATCAACATGGCAACGTGATCATGAACATACACGAAAAAACACAGAAGAATCTAGTTGTTCTAGAAAGGATGGAAGGGAAAGTGAGGAARGGAGGATGGAGGGGAGARGGAAAGATGGAAAGAAGGAGGGAGGGAGAGAAAAAGAAGGAGAGAAGGGGAGGGAGGGGTGGAAGAGAAGGAGGAAGGAAGGGAAAAGGAAGGGAAGGAGGAAAGGGAGGGAGAAAGGAAATTTGTTTTGCTTCAATCTTGCACCTAGGAATGAATCTCAGTAAGCTATAAAATGGTATCTGAGACCTCATTAACTCACTATATCAGATAAATCAAGTATAGAAACCTTCCTAAAGTAGCAATATTAAAGAAAAGAAGAGAAAGAGAGATACATCTTCTTCTACTAACAGGGTGACCATATTCTCCAAGATAAGTCTTAAATCTAGGAAGCTGAACAGGAGATTCAGATACATTGACCTGGACATTAACTTTGGTTAAAATACCAATACTAATGACAGATTTTCAGTTGGCAGAAATTCASTTGGTGCTGGCTTGTTTAAACTTCCTTTCTTCTGGGCAAGCTTGACAYCMATAAATCCATAGGCCTGGATGGGATGCACCAACGGGTACTGAGGGAGCTGGTGGATGTTATTGCCAAGCTGCTCTCCATTATCTTTGRAAGGTCCTGCAGAACTGGAGAGGTGCCTGAGGACTGGAAGAAAGGCAATGTCACTCCAGTCTTTGAGAAAGACAAGAAGGAGGACCCAGAAACCTACAGGCCAGTCAGCCTCACCTCCATCCCTGGAAAGCTGATGGAACAGCTCATTCTGGATGGCATCTCCAGGCATATGGAGGAAAAGAAGGTGATCAGGAGTAGCCAGCACGGATTCATCAAGGGGAAATTCTGCTTAACCAGTCTGAGAGCCTTCTCTGATGGAATGACTGGCTGGGTAGATGAGGGGAGAGCAGTGGACGTTGTGTACCTTGACTTCAGGAAGGCATTTGACACTGTCTCCCATAACATCCTCCTAGGCAAGCTCAGGAAGTGTGGGTTAGAGGAGTGGGCAGAGAGGTGTATTGAGAACTGGCTGAAAGGCAGAGCTCAGAGGGTTGGCATCAGTGGCGTGGAGTCCAGTTGGAGGCCTGTGGCTAGTGGCGTCCTCCAGGGCTCAGTACTGGGTCCCATCCTGTTCAACTTSTTCATCAATGACCTGGATGAGGGCACAGAGTGCCTCCTCAGCAAGTTTGCWGATGATACCAAGCTGGGAGGAGTGGCTGACACACCCGAGGGCTGTGCTGCCATTCAGAGAGACCTGGACAGGCTGGAGAGCTGGGCAGAGAGGAACCTCATAGAGTTCAACAAGGGCAAGTGCAGAGTCTTGCACCTAGGGAGGAATAACCCTAGGCACCAGTACAGGCTGAGGGCTGACTTGCTGGAGAGCAGCTCTGCAGAGAAGGACCTGGGAGTGCTGGTGGATGACAAGTTGACCATGAGCCAGCAATGTGCGCTTGTGGCCAGGAAGGCCAATTGTCTCCTGGGTGCATTGGGAAGGGTGTTGCCAGCAGGTGGAGGGAGATGATCCTGCTCCTCTCCTCAGCCCTGGGGAGGCCTCATCTCAAGTACTGTGTCCAATTCTGGGCTCCCCAGTACAAGAGAGACATGGAGCTGATGGAGAGAGTCCAGCATAGGGCTACAAAGATGACCCGAGGGCTGGAGCACCTGCCCTCTGAGGAACAGCTGCGAGAGCTGGGCCTCTTCAGCCTGGGGAAGAGAAGACTGAGGGAGGATCTTATCAATGTCCACAAGTACCTGAAGGGAAGGTGTCAAGGGGACGGGGACAAACTCTTTTCAGTTTCCTCGTGTGACAGGTCAAGAGGCAATGGGCAGAAATTGAAGCACAGGAAGTTCTGCCTGAACATGAGGGGGAATTTCTTCACTGTGAGAGTGACGGAGCACTGGACCAGGTTGCCCAGAGAGGTTGTGGAGTCTCCTTCTCTGGAGATCTTCAAGGCCCACCTGGATGCGATCCTGTCTAACATGCTCTAGGTGACCCTGCTGAGCAGGGATGTTGGACTAGATGATCTATGGAGGTCCCTTCCAACCTTACTGATTCTATGATTCCGTGATTCTATGATTCTTCCTTCTATAGCAGATAGTTAAAGATTCAAAATCCTAAAAAGTCAGAATTTATTTTAANTCCCATCCTGTTCAACTTGTTCATCAATGACCTGGATGAGGGCACAGAGTGCCTCCTCAGCAAGTTTGCAGATGATACCAAGCTGGGAGGAGTGGCTGACACACCMGAGGGCTGTGCTGCCATTCAGAGAGACCTGGACAGGCTGGAGAATTGGGTGGAGAGGAACCTCATAGAGTTCAACAAGGGCAAGTGCAGAGTCCTGCACCTAGGGAGGAATAACCCAGGCACCAGTACAAGCTGGGGGCTGACCTTCTGGAGATCATCTCTGCAGAGAAGGACCTGGGAGTGCTGGTGGATGACAGGTTGACCATGCATGCATGAGCCAGCAATGTGTCCTTGTGGCCAGGAAGGCCAATGGTCTCCTGGGGTGCATTGGGAAGGGTGTTGCCAGCAGGTGGAGGGAGGTGATCCTGCCCCTCTACTCAGCCCTGGGGAGGCCTCATCTCAAGTACTGTGTCCAGTTCTGGGCTCCCCAGGACAAGAGAGACATGGAGCTACTGGAGAGAGTCCAGCATAGGGCTATGAAGATGATCAGAAAACTGGAGCATCTCCTTATGGGGAAAGGCTGCAAGAGCTGGGCCTCTTCAGCCTGGGGAAGAGAAGCCTGAGGGGGGATCTTGTCAATGTCCACAAGTACCTGAAGGGAGGGTGTCAAGGGGACAAGGATAAACTCTTTTCAGTTTCCTCGTGTGACAGGTCAAGAGGCAATGGGCAGAAATTGAAGCACAGGAAGTTCTGCCTGAACATGAGGGGGAATCTCTTCCCTGTGAGAGTGACGAAGCACTGGACCAGGTTGCCCAGAGAGGTTGTGCAGTCTCCTTCTCTGGAGATCTTCTGGATGCATCCCTGCCTAACATGCTCTAGGTGACCCTGCTGAGCAGGGAGGTTGGACTAAATGATCTCCAGAGGTCCTTTCCAGCCTTACTGATTCTATGATTCCGTGATTCTATGATTCTTCCTTCTATAGCAGATAGTTAAAGATTCAAAATCCTAAAAAGTCAGAATTTATTTTAAGTGGAAGAAAAAAACCTTTAAAAATTATACTGATGTTTTCTCCAACAAATTCTACTAATTGTTTTCTAGATTCTTAGAAATGCCATAGGGTTTAGTGAAGCAAGAACTTGGAAGCTAAATATACAATATCTTTTCTCTTGAAATAACCTCTGGAATTTTCACAGCTTACCTACAAAGTGTAGAAGACTCCTCCTCTACCAAGGTAACTGCAGTTTCCTTGACTTTCCTGGGGGAAAAAAAATAGCTATAATTTAGATTTTTTTATCAGTTCAAGCACCCTGATATCTGATGTTAAGCTACCCAGTGTGAGAGAAGGGTGGGTGAGCTCTGCTTTCAGAAGGGATATTAAATACAGAATCACCTAGATTCAGAACATATGGATTCATATTTTCAAATGTGCTGTTGGAGGAAAAGAAATGGGAACAAATGCTTAAGTATGCAAAAACTACACTATCTCTATAGGCTTAATTTTATTATACATTAGCAAACAGTGGCTGAAAATTCAATATTTAAAAATCTCACTCAGAAACAAATATTCTGGAGAAAGGGTCTTTATGACTTTGTATATTATTGAAATATACTTCACTAGTCTTACAGTGATATAAAACTCAGATTAAAATGAACRATATAATACTAATAAACTAAGCTGCACTAGTGAGAGCTGTGTCARCTAGAACTATTTTTATTGCAATCCTGTCTGCCTGTTTCAACTGTGTTTAGAAAAATTTTTATTCTTATCCAGAGGTGTATTCTCTAAATATTTGTCAGCAAGAAAAATAATGGGATCTTACCTTTCCCAAGACAAGAAGAATTTCTACTGGTGCTACATTACATTTTTGGCRTCCTGTCTTATCTTAAGGAATGAGCTAATCTAAAACATATATAAGATTTACTATTRTCTTATCTCTTATGTCTTTCAGAAAAAAATAGCAATTCAAATGGAAATCATAAYATTTTGGTCAAAGATTTCTCTGATCCTCTGCTGCTTTTCCTACTTGARTTAGCTGATTGCTGGTTCGTTTTTCTCTTTTAAGGAGTGCCRTCTTCATAGAAATGCAGAAATTTCTCTCATATCTTTTATCAYGCTATAGGTATCAGATAAAGAGAAAATACAATGGTAAAAGATGAGAGATTAAAAAYGGAAGAGAGATTTGATTGAGATAGTACAGCAACATGAAAATTAAATACAGTTTAAGGAAAGACAGTTTAAGCCTGGTCAGAAACAAACAGACACTTTTAGGCTATAGGATACTTTACTTTAATGGCTATTTTATTTTTTAAAGATAATACAGTACACTTCAAATTCTAGATGCTATTAAAGTCATTTGTTTCTTACTTTTCTTTCAAACTGATTTTAAACGCAATTCCTCTGTGATAACTTGTGGTACAATTGATAGGAAAGAMACACTTTAACAGCTCAGACTTCTTTATTTCCTCCTTCCCAACATTACAGCAACCACTTTTCAATAGCTTTGACAGCAGAAGTCCCCAGGGATGCATTTAGTTGAGGTAGTTCCAAGTCTTCACCTCTACTTACATGGTAAAGGACACAAGATATATAGTACAGATGTTGACAACACCAACTAGATGAACGGGTGTGAACAGATAACTGGATAAACAAAACAAAAATACCTGTGTGAACTGTTAAATTTTACAACTGCATCTGTGTGTAGGAAGTTGCATCTGTGTGTAGGAAGTGAATACTTAACATTTGAAACAAACTTATTTTTGGTTGTTGGATTTTGATGGAATAGCTAAGCTAAGCTTTGCTTCAGTGTGAAGTAAAACTTTGCAAGGGACATCAGAAGGGAGAAGCCCCTCTGAGAATATTTGCTTGGAATAAGATAGCCTACTACAATCTATATTTATAAATTCCAGGATCTGGTGTAAAAGACACCTTGGAAACAATATTTAACTGAATTGAATTGAACATGTCTGACCATGTCCAACAGAAAATCCTCTGTATAGCTCTGGACACCCCTCTTAATTAATCACACATGTCATTTAGAGGTCAGAATTAGACAGACATGCTGTTCACATCTTGAAGTTTTATTAATGGCTAATCAAGACTAAGCAGAAGAAAGAAAGAGATACATTTAGCAACATATCCAGCTCCAGTTCATTTGAAATTTTCCTTATTTTCTTCTAAACATACTACTAATTACAGGATGTTTTATGCTGGGAAAAGCCACCATCTACTGTTAAAACATTTTCATTTTTGAAGTAGATATCAAGAATGTTAGTAGTGAAAGTTAAGAATGGGATTGTTAARCTAGAAGGAACAGTGAAATTGGAGCTTGGTATATAGCTATGCTCTATGACAAGGTGCTCATTTTTGGAAGAGAAATATGTCAAGTATATGGCGGATTGTTTAAACAGAAACAGGAAATGATCATCATGATGATCAACAGAAATAYCACAGAACTCCAAAAATTTCTTTCTGTTTTTTCCTGTGTTCAACACCCTGCAGGGATATAATACAGGTAGATTAATATAAAACTGTATAAAAGCAAACGTACTTAGAAAATTGTGTTTGCCTAGTTTTGTTACAAATATTAATTTTAATTCTAGGAGAGACTGGATCTTAACAATTTTTCCTAAAAAAGATTAAGGGCAAAWAGTTTTGCAATTAGTTTCTCATGCAAATATATTTGAAGTACAGAAGGATTTTTATCTAAACACCTAGCAAAYCTTTTAAGTTGTTTTAAAAGATTCTCAACTTTGCTCAAAATCTGATTTACTTGATTTATGCCTTCTTATCGGAAGACTTCATCAGATGTGAAAGAGCAAGCACATTGAAAAAAAAGTAAGTTTTCAAAAAAAAATGAATGTTTCTTTCATTCACACTGGCCAAAGACATTCAATTAAYAACAACTTGTATAGTATAAAACTATCTATTAAAATTAATACTCTTTAGTGTGTTCTTAAAACACACAGAGAATTTTCCAGTTAAAACATTACCTCCTCTTGTTTCCTTCTGTAAGCTGACCAGCAAAAGATGTTTATCTATGTGACTGTTCTTCATCATTCATCTATTACATGCGAAGTTAGTGATTATGACTTAACTGAATTTAGCTTTGGTTATTGGCAATACCATACCATCTCTGCTTCATTAATTATGTCCTGTAAAAGGATCTTCCTGTAAAACTTTTCAAGGGCATTTTTTCCATCAGCACAGCATCCACAGAGCTTAAAAGGAAGCAACAAACAGTGCAATCAGGCAGGAAAATTCGACAGGCTTTTCAGTGTGGAACTATCCTCTCTCTTTGTCTTCACATGTCCTTCAACTCCTATTGTCTTTCTAATTTGACTGGATGTAGGTCAAATGCTGTAGGCATTATTTGGTGGATACCACTGCATTCAACTGATTTTTTTCCCCCTTATGAAAATTTTGATTTCCTGGTGCTAAATTATTGGTTTTCTCAGCACAGAGTGTTTTCAACATATATTAAAAATGAAGTAGTCAGGGTACCACAGTACATAGCAATAAGTGTATTTGTAATTATGCAAGCACTTCATGATGCCAGCACACTGATGTTCAGCTWGGAATTAAAACAGCTTAAAGGCAAYGGGCTACCTTCATRTTAATTCAGAATAATAWTTCACTGAATAGTTCTCTAACCCACAAACTCATTCTGAAAGTCATTAACAATTAAGGAGAAACAGTACCCTTACCTAAGAGATAGATAAGCTGAAGGACAGTTCCCACATTCAATTAATCCATCACAAATAAGAATCTCGCCACCATATGGAAATACATTCCCATCATAGTTTCTCTATACTTAGCTCCTTCTGTATAGTCTCTTACAATTTATTATTTGATTTACAAGAATTATTTTAGTCCCATGGCAAACAGAGTTTCATATTTTAAAAAAATAAATTTAACTTCAAAAAGTGGACTAATTTTCTTAATTTCAGAAAAAATAATTCCAATAAATCTTTCACTGAAAAGAGGGAAACTTCTTATTCTTACTCTGCTCTACTTACTATAACTAGACTCTTTCCTGAAAGTCTAGGAAAGCAGTAGTCTTGCAAAGACAGAAAGTCAATAAATACAGGCCTGCTCAGATGTAAGAAATAAAGGTACTAGCTTAGTAATTTGCCACTGATAGTGTTCATAAGTAGTTATGTAAAGAAGAGTGAAAGAAAAARGCTTTGCAGACTCTCCTCCAGCAATTTCACCTGAGGAACTTTCTGAGCAAGAGAGGGTATTTCTGTACRTTGTAGTCCTCTGCAGATTTCTCTTCTATAAAGCTGCCTGGACATCCTTGGGCATCCATGTCAATCTGCTRGGAAGAGCTCCATAGCTTCAACACTTCTGGCCAGAAGAACCATATTCATCTGCATTGTTGTGAATCTGCCTCCARCCGGCTTGATTCGATGTCCCTCATTCATGCAGTGCACAGTAACAACCAATTTGCCYTCATGAGCTGCTCCCATTTCTTTACAAACTTCTATCACAGCTTACATCAGGCATCTCTATTCCAGGCTGACAAATTCTTGTCTAGTCATTATATGAAAGCTGTTCAGATCTCTGCCCTTATTGCCTTTATGAAGATCTTTTCTAGTCSTATATTATTTTTGAAATGGTGGATGGATTTATATGACAGCATAATAGCATGAAGTTGTTCTCCAATTTCTGTCTCTACCATAGTAACTCCTAACATGAGTTGCTTTTTCCTGTTGGCTAATGAGCACTGACCTGATATTTTCATGAAGTTAGCTCTCATAAGCCCCAGCTGTCACTGACTTATATGATCAGCACAGCATTCTGGGGTATAGTTCGGAGAGGTTGTAGTGTATCACATGACATTTCTAGATATTTAATTTCCTATCACTGCAGTAGCTAATCATCTCATCTGGCAAGATCCTTCTGCAATTGCTTTTGCTGGCCTCTGTCTTTACTGAACAAAATAACGTAGCATTGTTAACAAACTTTGTCATCTCATTCTTTACCTCTTTTTCATATTATGTCTGAATAGATTAACAACATTTCTCCCAGAGCAGATCACTTCAGGACTTTCCTGGTCATCTCCTTCCACCCTAAAAACTCACTATTTATTTCTACTCCCTATTTCCTCTCTTTTAACATGTTWTTTATTTATGCAGGGACATTCCCTTTCACTTCACAGCTTCCTTAAAAATCTTTGATGATGGACCTCATCAAAAGACTCTCAGAAATCCAAGTAGTCTATGTCAAACAGACACTGCTTAATCATATCCTTTTTAATTCTTTAGAAGAATTCATTCAGACTTACTAGAATCAAAATCTGTTTTACTAACAACCCTATCAAATTCAGGATAGCCTTCTACTTTGAAATCTGATTATTTAAATATAATCAATATTTGAATAACTCCCACTCTAACTGTGGCACATTTAGCACCAACACRGACTGGGAACTACTTCCAAATGTAAATTGATATTAATCCCAGCTGCTACTCATGCTAGATATA
Source organism: Rhea americana (assembly GCF_003343005.1). Classification (NCBI taxonomy): domain Eukaryota; kingdom Metazoa; phylum Chordata; class Aves; order Rheiformes; family Rheidae; genus Rhea; species Rhea americana. The sequence goes on along the minus strand of NW_028186407.1, from coordinate 966,841 downwards.
AATCATTCAGTTTTTGTTGATAAATATGACCAAATATACAGCTCTGCTTTCTACCACAATTATCCTGCCATGCCAATTTTCAAAGCCAGGGCTAAAATGTCTCTGAGTTCAGAAAAGAGTGGATGATTTTTATACGATCTATTCAAAGTCACATTTCAAATTATTCCAACATAGAAAGGCTTCAAAATTTTGGGGTTTCTTTTTTTTGGAAAAATGAATGGATAAATGATTTTTTGATACTTTGGAAACTCAAAAATGGTAAACGGATTTTGAGGAAACACATATAGTTCAAATTAATTTAAATTTATAGGTTGAAACTAAACACAAAAATTTTTAGGTCCAAATGGTATTACCAAGAATCAGTCATTCAAATTAAATAGGTGGCTGAAAACAGAAGTCACAGCATTCTTAAATATARTTCCTGTTTATATTGCTCCTCTTATAATGTACCATTATAATTAACGAGCAGAAAATTAATTTCTCTGTGTTTCCGTTTCAAAAAGACAAATCTTCTCACTGAAAAGATACCATGGCTTTTCTTTAATATACACCACATTTTTGTCRTTTTGTTTACTTTTTTATATAATATGTCCCCTTTTTTTGTCATATAGTCCTCAAAGAAATTTGATTCCTATTAGGAAGGATTTTTCCTATGTAGTATTAATCCTGAAAAGCATTTCCCCAAAAGAAGATTCCGCAATGATGTAGGTCGTAAAATAACTTTATGCCAATCTTCTGCTCCTGTTTTTTCATATATTTCAGACTTCCATTTTTTTGATCATCATTACAGTTTAAAGTACAGAAATATATTTTTCTGTAATACAATACTGATATGATATATTCATTTTTTATTAGCTATCTAGCAGAACAAAATGTGCACACATAGATATTGCCCATCAGAATTCCTCTCTGAACTCATCACTGTTTGCCAGCTCATGGACATGCTTACTAAATCATTCAGGRAGCTGTGCATGCTTGTTAGAGTCTATGTTTTAAAATGAAAAAGGTAGTTTACCATATTGAACTAAATTCTGATATTCCTTTTAACTTCCTTTTGGCATATACAGAAACAGCAACTGTCAGAGCAACTTTCTTGTCTCCTCTGACTGAAGGATGTGCTCTGCTTTAAACCCTGGACTTGGCAAGAACACAGGCACTTACTGGACTTCAAATGATTCAGTCTTTTAAAATTCAAATAGTTCACATTCTCAGCAAGAGGGCAGATCCACTTGTGAAGCTGTCTTTCTTCTGGTCTTGGAATGAATTTCCTGAAGCAAGTAGTAGCAACAGAACTCATCTGATCAATGTATATTGCARCTGTTGAGTCTTAACAACTGGACAATCATGATGACACCTTGAGAGAGAAAAAGTAAAAAGAAAAAGGCCTCAACAATTTATTTTTATTTTAGTGTCCATTCATTGAGCTATTTTCAAGGCTTAATGTAACATACATACCTCTTCTCTGTACATATAAGTTCCACTCTTTGTAAAAGTGTAATTGATAAAATAGCCAACAGACATTTTTACCAGTGCTGGATTTTTTGACTAGTACCTTTCGATTTTTTTAGCTTATAGAAGTGTTTTGCAGGCATAAGCAACATATTAATGAATTACCTCCTTGTGTTAGACTACTAACCATGTGTTACCAGTTAATCAGTGAACTCATAAACCTTTGAGGAATTTGCATCCCAGTTCCAATCAAAGATAATGTGCTTTTTCATTACCATTTCAATAGATCCTTTAGACRAGAATATAGTAAGTAAAACCACTAATCTGCAGCAGAAATAATAGATGACTAGAAACTAAAGTGAAGTGCTGGGTGATAACCCCCAGAGCGATGAGCTTAGTGAGATATGGAATGCCTTGGCACACTCTTTATTATGAAGATACATAATCAGATCAGCAACTGATAAGCAACATCCAATGACAAAATATCAAAGGGACTCTCAATGTTGTGATTGAAGAATATCTCCCTGTATTGTTATGTGCTAATTTAGGCCTTTTTCTGAACTCAAGAGCACCCTTAAGCAGGCACAGACTTGATTTCTTTCCTCTAACCCAAGAATTTCTCTTAACTGAAGTCATTTGTTCACCGTGTTCACATTCTGTTTAGTACCAGTACGACTTTCCTCTTCAAGTTTCCGCAAAGACAACTGACTAGAACAACTCTACAAACCTATCTGCAAAGGCACATACAGAGACACTACAGCCTGTCCTAATCCAGAYGTGCCTCATGTGAGCTTTCTCCTGTTCTAGTCAGCTTGTGGCTGCAATAGGATTGTAAGCTCTTTAAGAGAGCACATACATTYGGTCACAAGATGATGCAAATGCAGACTTGCAGCTCCTAAACCAAAGTGAGTTAAACACCTAGCTTGCTTTGTAAATGTGCAGAAAGGACTCTAGTCATGCAGCACYCATCTCTTCTCATATAACTTTGCCCAAAGACCTATTTTTTTACAAAAGTATCATTTATCTACCTAAAGGCACTTAGCCTGCAAAGCAAAAGACTAAAAGGAATTTTTATGCCTGTTAGGAGTTGCCAAATGCAGCAGGCCAACAGAGATGAGGCTGCCACAACTCCCTGTGTCCAGGTTCAGCCAGTAGCAAGGCTGGAAATGTATTCCCAATAGGTGCGTGCAGACACACACATATACACACACAATGTATATGCCTATACACCCACAGATAAAAACAGATAGAAAACACAGCATTCACGCAAGTATGAACAGCACAAGTGGTTGCATTCTGTCCACCCTTCTGGTTGACCACAGTAAAAGCCAGTTAGTGGAAAATATATACAAATATATAAAAGCATACAATAAGAAGCCCTCCAAAAGCTGGTCTATCCATTTGCACCTCCTGCGCGCGCGCGCGCACACACACACACACACACACACGTGCACTGTAGATCCCTCTGGTAACTGGCCTTATACGCTTGGTCTATCCAATAACATCGTTTGCTCTCCTAGTTGTCTCATGCACAGAAACACATATCCATGCCAACAAATTTCTGCGGTAGCTGGTCCAGACCTGTGACCTTACCAGTAGACAACCCCCAGACTCCAAGGTCTCTCCAGAACCCCCCCCCCCGGCCCTTCCAGTAGCCAGCTCTTAGACCCCTTTGGGCTCTCCAGAATCCAGCCCAGACTTACAGCTCCTGTGATACCTGGCTCCTGAGCCTCCTATCCTACTCATTGCCTAGTCTGGCTCGATACTCAATAGTGATCCCACCCTGACATACAAGCCCACACAATGTGCATGCACTCGAGCCTCTCCTGTTGCTAGCAGAATGAAGAACCCCTTCACCCAGGGGCGAAGAAGAAATGGAGCTTAATAAGARGACAGGACTGATCAGGTKCAGGGCATGGCCAGACAAACGTACAGACCAGCAACCTGTTTACACACGACCAGCCCCTTTTAGCCTCTTATCTCTCTGTTGTCCCATTATTGTTCCTCCCCACACCATCTCGATCCCTCTCTTCACCCGCCTTTGGCTCCTTCCCTAGACGTCCCATAATTAGTCCTGTGCAATCCCCAAATGCTGTTCCCCTGCATCCCATGATGTGTCCCACACCCCTTGGCAGTCCCTCTCTCAGTCTGTAAGGTGCTGTGGAGAGCCAGTCCAAATGATGGGTGCCTCCTTCAGGCCATGGGGCTGGTGGCTCCCAGGATAGCCCCATCTGCTCAGCCCCAGGCATCCTTCTCCTGCCCATGGGAAATATCTTGCCTGATAAGAAAGTACACAGAATGTGGAAGAGGGGACAGGCTACTTGGGATAATTATAGGAATGCAGTCAAGAGTATGTAGAGRTGTGATGAGGAAGGCTAAGGCCCAGTTGGAATTGAGTCTTGCAAGGGATGTTAAGGACAACATGAAGGGCTTCTTCAAATACATCAGCAGCAAGAGGAGGACTAGGGAAAATGTGGGCCCACTGCTGAATGGGGAGGGGGCCCTGGTGACAAGGGATACAGAGAAGGCAGAAATACTGAATGCCTTCTTTGCTTCAGYCTTCACTGCTAAGGGCAGCCTGAGGGAATCCTACAGCCTGGATGTGGGGGAGAAAGTCCGGAGAAGGGAAAACTTTCCTTTGGTTGAGGAGGAAAGGATCAGAGATCTTCTGGTCAGGCTAGACATCCACAAATCCATGGGCCCGGATGGGATGCACCCACAGGTACTGAGGGAGCTGGTGGATGTTATCACCAAGCCACTCTCCATCATCTTTGAAAGGTCATGCAGAACTGGAGAGGTGCCTGAGGACTGGAAGAAAGCCAACATCGCTCCAGTCTTCAAGAAGGGCAAGAAGGAGGACCCAGGCAACCATAGGGGTGATGGAACAGCTCAYTCTGGATGKCATCTCCAGGTATGTGGAGGAAAAGAAGGTGATCAGRAGTAGCCAGCATGGATTCACCAAGGGGAAATCCTGCTTAACCAACCTGAGAGCCTTCTCTGATGGAATGACTGGCTGGGTAGATGAGGGGAGAGCAGTGGACGTTGTGTACCTTGACTTCAGYRAGGCWTTTGACACTGTCTCCCATAACATCCTCCTAGGCAAGCTCTGGAAGTGTGGGTTAGAGGAGTGGRCAGTGAGGTGKWTTGAGAACTGGCTGAAAGGCAGAGCTCAGAGGGTTGGCATCAGTGATGTGGAGTCCAGTTGGAGGCCTGTGGCTAGTGGCGTCCTCCAGGGCTCAGTACTGGSTCCCATCYTGTTCAACTTCTTCATCAATGACCTGGATGAGGGCACAGAGTGCCTCCTCAGCAAGTTTGCAGATGATACCAAGCTGGGAGGAGTGGCTGACACACCAGAGGGCTGTGCTGTCATTCAAAGAGACCTGGACAGGCTGGAGAGCTGGGCAGAGAGGAACCTCATAGAGTTCAACAAGGGCAAGTGCAGAGTCCTGCATCTAGGGAGGAATAACCCCAGGCACCAGTACAAGCTGGGGGCTGACTTGCTGGAGCGCAGCTCTGCAGAAGAAGGACCTGGGAATGCTGGTGGATGACAAGTTGACCATGAACCAGCAATGTGCCCTTGTGGCCAAGAAGGCCAATGGTCTCCTGGGATGCATTAGGAAGAGTGTTGCCAGCAGGTGGAGGGAGGTGATSCTGCCCCTCTACTCAGCCCTGGAGAGGCCTCATCTGGAGTACTGGGCTACAAAGATGATCAGAGGGCTGGAGCACCTGCCCTATGAGGAACGGCTGTGAGAGCTGGGCCTCTTCAGCCTGGGGAAGAGAAGACTGAGGGAGGATCTTATCAATTTCCACAAGTACCTGAAGGGAGGGTGTTAAAGGGGCGAGGACAAACTCTTTTCAGTTGTCCCGTGTGATAGGACAAGAGGCAATGGGCAGAAATTGAAGCACAGGAAGTTCCGTCTGCATGTGATGTGGAATTTCTTCCCTGTGAGAGTGACGGASCACTGGACCAGGTTGCCCAGAGAGGTTGTGGAGTCTCCTTCTCTGGARATCTTCAAGGCCTGCCTGGATGCAAGCCTGTCTACCTCTAGGTGACCCTGCTTGAGCAGGGAGGTTGGACTAGATGATCTCCGGAGGTCCCTTCCAACCTTACTGATTCTATGATTCACACCTTGTGCAGCTGTGTGTTTCCCTCTGAATTAGACTGATACTGACAATCCGCTCAAGTTTCCTTCCTGCCTAGTCATAAGATCTTAATGCTTTTAGATTAATTCTAGGTTCAGTTCTATGATGAATAAACCTCAATCATCTATCTGAAGGCAGAAAGTGCATTCACCAATTAATCATTCTCTCTAAAGTTTAATTGCTATCTTTTTTTTCTTGGTTTTCTAATTCTTTTCATTTTACTCTAGAGCAGTTGAGTAGGATAATATTACAAGAAGCACACAAAATAYTAGTGAAAAATAAACACAGCATTCTCACCGCTCCATGGTTGGTTATGACAATGACTAAAGCAACGCATCTTATACATGGTCTCAATGATATGGTGTGAATAAGYAATCATGTTTTAAGAGACATTTCCCTCTCTCTCTTTCTCTCTGTAACCTATAACATTGCTGATATAATAAAAACACCTCAAATTCCCTATATTTTTACTGATATGTACAGAGAATAAATACATTGACTCTAAGTATTAATGTGATTTTTCTGTAATGATAATATTGACTCTCCAATTCAGCAAATAGCATGATTAAGCATGTTTTTTTTTTTCGCTTCAATCATTATTCTCCTCAGTCAAAGCTGCTGACAATAGTTTTAAYTAATTTTATATAAACAGGTTGAAAGCACATCAGAAGATCAGGTTCTTAGAAAATGGGTAAGATGGAATTTGGAAAAATATGAGATCCTCTTCCTCCAAAGAAAAAWTACATGTTTATCTCTCATAAATACTTTGGTTCAGATTTCAACCTTTGCTACTGCACAGATGAATAAAGTGAAAATGCAATAGTAATAACAAATCACTGATTGACAACTTAATAAATGCTTGGCAGAAAAGTAGAGCTTTCCTTCATATTATACTGAATTCCATGAAACTTTATCAATTAGGTCTTCATGGAACCACTTTTAAAGGGTGAAGGCTGACTCATTTGCTTTGAAGTACTTAGATAATCCATGTGCTTCCAGGAGTATGATCATTTATCCAGAGATTCTGTGCAGACTCTTTTATCTACAGCCATACCACTAGCTGCCCTTTGGAATGGCGCAACAATAGCAGGATGTTTGAAAGCACCTTGCTTTTACAAAACAAATGTGAATGAACACTGTTAATGGTACAAGTGTACATGCATGTGTACACAGTCACTCAAAATAAATCTCTTAACAACGAGTTTTGTTATTTTGGTGCTGACGCCAAAATACTTCAGTAAAACAGATTTTTGAAGCTGAGTTTGAAATTTTTAACACTGAGTTTTACCTTTCCACTCACTGAAAAAACAGGAAATATATTACAAAGATTTGGGATTTGGGTTCTATTGGAGCATCTTAAATGCAGAAAACACCTGGTGCCACAATGCAGAACTATGCCCTACAATTCAAAAAAATTTTTCTCCTAATAGCTCAGTATACTTTATTTCTCCTTTCCTCACCAACTATTTGGAAAAAAAAGGGATAGGACTGCGATCTTCATAATCAGTCTTCGAGTTCCAGTTTGACATTGAACCGGTGTGAAGGAGCTGCAGCACCATGRTATGCTTCCTCTTTCTGTGTTAGGGCAGTCCACAAGGTACAGTAACCAGGTACTCCAGACTTTAATTCCAGCCTCAGAGCAGCCTCATTTTAATCTGCAGAGTCAATACTACCATTGATAATAAAATATATTTTTACAGGTTCTCTTCTCTACAGCTACTGCAACTATTTCTTATTCCCCATTATTTAAAGCAGAAAGCATGAAGCTGACCCAACAACCTTCAGGAAAAAAAAAAAAAAAAAAAAAAAAAAAAAAAAACTTTAGCTTGTACTTTAACTTAGTGATTGCAGAATCATGTAGACTACAAAAGGATCAGTGGAGGGCACCTTGTCTAAACCTCTGCTCAAAGTAGGGACAGTTTTTAATTTCATGTCTTGCAGTGTGCTTTGTAAATATGCAATTATTTCTCTGGAGGAGTAATCTGGTTTGCTTTCTTTTGCTTAAATATTGCTATTGACTGTTAGCAAAGCAATCTACATTTTGCAATTAAATATATTAACTAGGAATACCATATAATCTCATTATAGATAAACTGAATTGTATGAGGCAGGTTTAGGAGAGTAATACTCTATGGCAAGAAGAAAATTTTTTCTTATCTGATTTAAAAAATATTTAGTACTATTATGTTAAGTAAATAAAAAAAGCTCCTTTTTCAGTTCAGAGTCTTTCCACATCACATCCCCAAAGGTTCTCTGTTCAGGGAAACATCTAGGTTGAAAAGAATTATATTATCCATCAAAAATATTTAGAAAATATTAGCTTAGTCCTTGAAACAAAGATAAGTAATTCAAAACTCGCAGATAAATTAAGCTGAGTATGTAAATAAATACAGCACACAGTGACTTATGTAAGAACTTGATACAAGTATCTCAGAGAAATTTCTAAGGAATTTCTACATACCTTTTTGTGAGCAGATTGGTCTGTCCCACATGGTGTCTCAGCTGACCAGACCCAAGTCAGCTGTGAACCCTAAGCTCACYGGCTCCCTCCTCAGCAGCAGACACAGTTGCATGGCTTTGGCTTGGAACTGACGGACAACCATGCAATACGGAGAAGCCATACGTAGCTGTCACATATTTTATGGATATTCCTGCTTTATTTCAGAAGATGTTACTCCAARTCCCAAGTGTTAACAGGCAGAAGAATAAATACAAAAATTCCATCACGACCCAGGAATATCAGTTACTACTGAATGTTCAATGAGTTTTTTACCCTTGTGTATCCAGTTTTGCTTTAAAATGGACAAAGTACTTCCTAAAAATTCCTCAGAAGAAAATATTTTGCCTAAAAATTTAGGTCACAAACAGAACTATACGCTGTCAATGTACTGACAATCTCCTACACATATTCAATAAGAAATACAACTCCCAGATGCGAACAGAATTAAGAGTCTTCACTGAAGATGTCTAAGAGTCTTCAATAGAAGAACAACTCTAAGTCTTCCCTTTCTGCAACGAACACAGTAGTGTGAGAAAATACAAAGATACAAGAAGCACTTTTACAATGTTTTCAATGTCTCAGAATCCCCAAGAGATACCAATGATTCAGATAGACAACATCCAAGCAAAAGTCAACACACAATGCAGAACATTTCTCTTTKTGTTTTTTAAAATAAACAATATTTTCCAGTTATCTTCTCATTAATTTGGCTTATTTTGGTATACCAGAAATTAYAAACATTTCAGTCCTGACCGTTGCCACAGGTGAGATGGAGGGGAAGAGGATGCTTCATGGCAAAACGCTTGAGGAAAACGCAGATTTGATTGCTATTATAAACAGTATTTTTCAACTTAATAATTATTCAGGAGACTAAATTCTGAAAAACTGTTTAAAATTAAGATTTTTAAAGGGTATGACTGTTCAAATAGAGAAAAGCAAATGACAACTAATGATGTAAACTCAAATGCAAATATAGTTCTCTAGTACTTATTGAATATTTTCAGCAAATTCTTTAGTCAGTATTCTAATTCTGATACCCTCCGATTTAGTTCCCCCCCTTATTAAAAATATCACATAATCTACTTTTTAGATTGTAAGTGGTGGTACACTTACTTATAATTACTTCAACTTCCTTTTACCACTCGTAAGATATTACAGATATTCAACTATCTTTTGACTTAAATACGTGATATCAAAAACAAAAGTAGAAAGGTYATTTTGATTAAAAAGCTAATTTACATGACCTGATCATAAACAAAGTGAGTTATGAGGCCTTCCACTTCTGCAAATAGGTGAACGAACTTGTATCCGTAATTACTACTGTGTAGTGAATTGGAGCTGCCTCCCGTCCTGACTGGCAGTTACATAAGCACACATAGTTGTAATTAAAGAGGAAGGAAAGTCATAGACATTCGGAGGAAGACCACAGCATTTGATTGCCATATTCTTATATTTAAACATTTTAAAGTAAATAAACTAGTTTGCAAAATAAATTATAACTGATCCATGAAAAAATCTAGTAAAAATTCACATTTGGCTTCTGTAGCTCATTACAAATTCTGAATATGAGTGTCCTGTATGTCCTGTAATACTTTTTGTGTTAGAATTATTTCAGAAAGGGTGCACATCTGCAGCTTAAGCAGGGAATTTAGGTAAATCTGGGATTTTGAGGGGAATGGATTTACTGAGACCAGGAGTCCAGCAAGTCCCTAGGCCCACAGATGCTATGAACACCCATGATTTCAGCAGTGGGCAGGAGCAGCACTGTACTTGTAAAGTACAAAACTGGTTACATTCTGCTCAGGAAGAACGGTTAAACTTGCAATGATCTTCACACTGCTATCTGTGAAGCACAATCTAAGACTGTTTATTTCAATGCATTTTCAAGGATATAAATCACTGTTTCTAYGATATGTTATCCTATAAACACAAACACAGGTTATTACATTTTATCAACAATCCGAGCAAGCCCTTCAAATTCAACATTTAACTCCACTGAATAACATCCAGCCATATTCCATATTCCTGTGCTACTTTATGAGCTTTAAACTAAATTGAGAAAGGCATACATACATCAATTATGTTTATTTACTTAGTCATTTAAAGTTTTATGTAAAATATACATATTCTATAAACATATTTGTCTGCCTGTTTTACAAAATATCATTTATCGTATACTGGATATTTTCTACAAAAATATCTATTTATTTCATGAAAGTAGATGTAATATCTATATATGTGGAGGGGTTTTAACACTTCTTTACATACAATTGTAACAGTACTTGTAACACAAAGTAGGAAAAATGATCATCTAACAGATTTTGCTGAAATATAACACACATGAATGTGAAGGTCTATGAGAAGTGATCCTTTTTATCTTCCATAACATACCTTGCAGGGGCAGGCRGGGAGGAGGCGAGGTGAGGTTTAAAAACATTTGAAATTGCAGGGGTTTGACTGGCTCCTTGAAACTCACAGGGTACATCATCTGCATGTTTAACGGGGCAGGCAGATTTCCAGAAGCACGCCACTGTCCAGCCAGTCCCTAAGACACTCTGCGCAGCATCCATAGTGTYCTTTGCTGGCAACTTGAATTAATCTTTTATGTTGCCTCCTCACAAATTTCTTATGCCTCTGCAGCAGCCAGTGTCAAAAACAGCACTTAAGTTATCTCCTCTGTACAACGCCATCATGGCAAGGGCAGAGGGGAAAGCTGGAGGCTGCATGAATTTTTCAGCCCCTCTGAAGCAGATAAATTCATGCTATTATGTCAGTTCACACTTAGGTCACACTTGTGCATCCCTGAGCTGTTCTCAAGGGCACTGCGGTAAGTAATACTATGACAGGTGGCTAATTCGACCTTGAACCTGTCCATGGACCCACTTTAACAGCAGTACAGAGGTAGTATTTTATTCTGAATTAGATTTAACCATGCARTTTTCAAATCAGCTAAGGTTTATATTTTTATTAATATATTTTTATAGCTTARTCCTCAGAAAGGAAGTGTAAGTCTAGGCTAAATACAATTGGGGTCTAGTGCTTAAGGACAGAAAAGAAAAAAACCCATGAATTATACTAGACTGTAGAGCTTCTTTTGCACTGAATTCTGATCAGGAAAGATGAGAAAAATAAGTAACAGCTGTATAGTATTAACCTGTTAACTCTCATCATGCAGCAGTAATCAGCTACAAAATAATTCCTGAAMGAATTATGATTCACTTACCTCTCAAGCTAATAAGCTGGGAAGGAAGTAAGCATAGATGTAGAGGTCTCTAGGGCATATCTTTCTGTATATTAGACATGTAAAGAAAAGTCCAGATACAAACTTGGCACACTACTCCCTACGAGGATTAAGCCYAAGCACAAATTCTTAAAAGCACATCCATGTAGACACAGAAAAAATTTTCTCTTTAAACACAACTCTTAAATATAACATCATTTTTTATTGGAACATAATGAACTACACTGTATTGATAACTGGCTACTCCATCTGGCYTAATCCTAGCTTTGTTACATTGCTTTTGAATCAATAGATTCATTCACTGTTCTCGTATCTAGAAACTGGAAGATAAAACGGAAATKAATTAATTAAGGTGGAAACTAATTAAATGTAAATTTCTAGATATATCTGAGAGCTATAGAAGCAAACCAGCTGTACCAGCTCTRCTCTGACATTAGGTCCCTGAAGGTCCCTCTTTGCTCAATGATTGACTGGCCTCTGTGCTCACGGATGCGAAGAACTGCTGTTGTCCACGTTATCTCCCTCTTGGAGATTTTCAGCTCATGAAGACAACCACGATCTGTCCATTTATCAAACTTTAAAACAAACACTTCTCATGCTGTACTTCACATTTGGCAGGAGGTCCTCAAACTCATTGATGAAGTTACCACATTATTTTCAAGACRCTGCTTAAAGATCTCTTTTGCCACAAAGCATGCAAAACTCCTTAACAAGGGTTAGATTGGCAATGCGCTATAACTATTTCTATCACGCGGACTAATGTTACCTCTTTGGACTCCTTTATCAATGTCTACACCGTGCCAAACCCTTATCTCTTCCCTTATAAGGGACATGTAGAATTACCAGCAGGTAATTAAGGCAGGAATTTTCTGACCCACAAGAATAACGCTTCATCAATGGCCTCCAGTGTCCGTCTGCCTGTGGGTTTCTAGTTATACTCTTCGGGGAAAACATAGCACAAAGAAGACACAAAGAAAGCCCATTGTGCTGGAGAGATCAGTCAATAATGCGATACTTCAGTGACTGTGGCTTACSTGAGCCTGCCTGTATTTGCACTGCAACTAGTTAGGATGTTACTGGCCGTCWGAATATTTACTTAGATCCTCAGTGGATTTGCAGCCCTACTGAGTTATTCTAAAGCCCATGCTAGTAACCCAGTATGAAAAATAGTTATAGAAGAAACTGGTCTATATGTGCACTATCTTTGTAATAGGTTCTTAAAAAGTGTATTTTTTCAATTACAGGCCCAAAGTGAGCATTAAAATGGAGAGCAATGGAAAGCAGAGTTTCTGAAATGAAATGGGTTTCGTCACACAGGAGATTTATCCCTTTTCACACATCTTTTTGGTATTCCATGAGAAAAAAAAATAAATATGAAATACAATTTGATATTTATCCTATTCAACTAAAATGTTTTAGAAAATGCTCAAGTGACAGGGTAAAACCATTCAAAATATAGGTTTCCATGTTACTCCATGCTGATTTCACTTACGCAGAGGCATTATTAACAGATTCATGCAAATAATATTTTCAATCAAGAAATGGCAAAAATGWCACTTTCTTTTCACACTTTCATATAACTAATGTGATTTTTCTTTGCTTGAAATAATTATAAGGCCATAAAGGATGATTGAACATTTTATTTTACTTCACACATATATATGAAATGAAATATATACTTCATACTGCACTTCATGGTATATACGAGATATTTTAGACTTAATTCACAGTGGCAGGGAAGAACAGGTACACACTTTCTTAAACTATATCAATAATTTGTTTGTTTACATATACATATACACATATAATTGCAAAAAAAAAAATTGGACATCAGTAGTCTCTGATTTCTGTAGACCATACYGCATTTAAAAGTTGACATTAATCAATATACAGTCAGACTGCACATAAGTAGTTTGTTTCAGATAAAGTCTGACTGTTCTCTGCTATCCATGCCTCCATCAATGAGGCATACTAGACCAAAAAAAACCCACAACAGATTCCTGATATAAAATCAGCCTCTAACTCCATACAGCCTTATGGTGACCCCAATCCATTAATTCCAATATCTTTAGTGTAATTATTTAAAAAGCTGAGAGGTGGGAAGATTCTATAGAAAAAAACACTACACTAGAAGTCAAAAAACATGAGCTCTAACTTGTATCTCTAGGCTCTTGTTTGACAAGTCACTTGATTTTTTTCTGTACTCCAGTTTGTGAAACAATGAAATGAGTCTTTATTTTGAAGACTTATGGAGATCTTCCATGAAGAAAATAAATAAGGTACATTTTCTACTATATTATGCTTCCACAATACAGAGAAACAGAAATTTTAAAAACTGCTCCCCAGAAGCTTCTTCAGATCCAGTAGCAAGTCCTGTTACTGAGGCTTCAAAAAACCTAGGGGCTGGGATAATGTCACTATGTATTCAGACTCCAAGGTTTTGTCTGAATGCCTTCAATAATCTAGTGTGGAAATAAGGCATTATTTTGTAGCCATGTCTGCAATAAAATCTGAGATGTTTTAGCTGAGGATGAAAAAAAAAACAACAACAACAACAACAAAAAAAAAAAAGCAAACAAAAAAAACCCAGGTCTTTGACAATGCCAGCTTATCCATTTTGGTACTGAGTGTGTTGCATTTATTTTTAATTATAAATTTGGATGATAATGCAGTGGTTCTAGATGTCAACTAGTATTACAAAAATAATCATAGTAAATAATTAATTATTTCATTCTGCCTGCCTACATTCAATATTGCCTATAATCCTTTAATTAGTGTAGTGATTGTGGAAAGAAAGCTTCAGTGTTGACAGGTGAGGACTTGACACTTAGGTGACTTGAGTTGCATGTGRATACAACAGGAGGTACTGGGATTTTTGGTACTTTCACTGCTCAGGTTCCTTTTAGATAAACAATAAGGGCAATTTTAACTTTAGGTATAAGTTTGGACGAAAACTTCCACTTATTTTTCGTTTTACATCAGAAAACTTAGCTCCGTCCAGCGTGGCTGCCTGTCAGTCTTCCCAGTAATGGCAAATGAGCATGCACCTCTGATGTTCACAAGAAGGAGATCAAGCAGAATGAGGACAAAAATATTTAAGCTCACATAACAACTRCTGTTTGCTTTATCATTAGGATAAACAGATATTTGTACAATCTGTTTAAACTGTTTGATTCTGGAGCATAGACAACAGCTTTAGAACAAAAGAGCAGTGCTGTCATCTGCAGCACACAAAACTGCCTGGGTAAGCCACCGCTGATGACGAAGAAAGCCCAAGTAAGGGAAAGAGAGATCTGCAACCTGGTTGGTACTCAGCTGTCTTTCACTGTCTAACTTCTCTCCTCCTCATTGGGCATGCTGTGTTTCTCCTTCCAGGAGATCAATGCAAACGCAAATGGATCATTAGCAGAAATGAAAAATAATCTCTCAAGTAATGAAATATTTCCAGGGATATGACAATGGTCTATTTTTGCAAGCTGAGGCTGAAAATACACAGGTAGGACAGAAAGGTGGAAGCAAAATGACTCCGCCAGTGACTCAACCTTGCAGAAAGTTGTCAACTTGATCCATATAGCAAGCCTGAGTTCTGAGAGCAAGCACCATCTCAGCAATTATAATCCTTCACATAACGGTTGCCAGAATCKCATAGGAAAAATTTTCAGTAGATTCCTCCCTGACAGTTACTAATTTGCTCACTACGCTTATCTGCTACAAAGGTTTCAAGTCAATTCTGCAGCTCTTAAAGGGCACRTTAAATGAACAAGACCAGACAACTATGTATCAGCGCTGCCAATATCACAGAGTAGAACGTGTAGTTGTCTTAACATGGCACTGAGCCCAATTTAAGTTGTCCAAACTGTGCACATCTATCTAATTTGAAAAATGCATGGAGGAGATATATGGCTGTCCTTACTGACTAGTGTGRATAAATCCCAAATTACTGAAAAATATAGTAGTAAGGCAATATGCACAGAAATTTCTAGAGAAAATAGGATTCTAAAATTCTTTTGGACTGATGGTAATATGAAGGCAACAAAAACTCATGGCCTTTTTTTTTTCAAGCAAAGAACATTATTTTGAGCTCTGTTATAGAAATTTGCTACAATGATCAAAGCAAAGTTCTGTAATTTTGTGCACATATGCATTGTCAAAAGTAGTTGGTGATACTGCTTATGCTCTTTAGTATGTGTAAAAGAGTATTTCATATTTGGGATCATATTGAAGCACCACACTTTGTTAACATCCACAGCATATTCCAGTTATGAAATATTCTAAGACAAATTCTTTGCAAAAGGGCTACGTCAGGAAGTCAGAAAAACAAATCAGCTCATCAAATAGAGTCAGCCAGAATCTGCTTTATAGCAAAGCATTAATGAGAAGAATAATGTGTGTGGCCCAAGAGAAGATCTTTGTTCTACCAGGGGCTTGATAACATATTCCTCACAATTTAACTTCCTATGTATCCCAGCTGCTGTTACAAGGTTCAGGTCATCTGCTCATTCCATCCCTAGACAGGCAGACTAGGCTGGCTTCTGCCAAGGCCCCTCGTTGAAACTACGTGCCTCAGTTCCCTCAGGAACAATGAAGAGATGCTGTGTAGGAGCTTTGCAGTAGTACACAAATATTACAGTTACTTTATCACTCCATGAACACAGTTGTCTTCATTAATAACATTTTTTTGCCTTCTTGTCCATTTTCTTAACCCGTGTTACTCTTTTATCTGTAGTCATTATCTCAGTTATTGGAATTTTCCTTTTCTAACGTATTTAAACCATGTTCGGAATCCACAAAATTCTTTTCAATACTCTTTCATCACTCTTTTCTTTTTTTCCCAAAGAAAACTCTTGCCTAGAAAACATTAAAGAAGATATTCTTTAATCTCTTTTGAAATAACTTAAATATGTACTTCAGGGTGAACATGCATTTGGCTTTAATCTGAAACATGTTACTTATTGTGTTGCCAGTCTAGAAATGACCACTGACCACTATTTTCATTTTCTTAAAGGTATTGAATCTTCCTTAAAAGTTTTCACTAAATATGGAATGATAAAATAATAATTCAATTTAGGAAATAAAACAAATATTCTAGCTCTGATAGGAATAATATATGAATTTAACATCCAAATGGCAGTAAGAGTGCTTTTTTATTATTATTATCTTCTTGGCTGTCTGCCTGTTCATGAAAAAATGTATTGCAGATTACTGCTAGAGCACAAAATCTGATACAAGACTCCAGACAGCTATTTCAGTTTAGAAATTAACTCAGATTAATGTGGCAATAATTGCTGAAGCTTAGTTACATGTTTTTGCTAATTAAAGACTGAGGGAAATGCCATAAAAGGGACAGTGACATTTGTTAACAAGAATATATTTATAATTTGACTGTTCCCGTTGACCTCTGAAAAGGTTCAACTACTACAGCTGTTGTGTGAATTAGCAAATATATCAAATATGGGTTATTTTTTGTCTTGATTAAAAAAAATCATTTCACTGTCTTCTATAAGGAAAAAAGTAATTAATTACTCCGTATATTTTAGAGTATTACATGGAAGCTTTATGAGTTTTAATCCTTGTTCTTACRTTTAATTGTCTAAGTTAACAGATTTCTTTTCCTTGTATGTGTCTGGCTTACAATATTTTTCTTTCTAGTAATTATTGAACCTTGCTGAAACRGTATCAGCTGATTTTGTAGAGGATTAACACTCTCAAGACCACTGCATTTCCTGAAAAGTATCACCTTTTCTGTCAGTTGTATATTTGGCAATTATGACTACAAYTTTTAATTATCTGTTTTGTAAACAATGAGTGTGTGATCTTCTTTCAAAAAATACAAATGCAAAATAAGATTAAAAACATTATTAAATTATTTTCCTCTTTAATTAGAATTAAATTCATTATTTGCTTTAAATAATTTAATTTAAATAGTATATCCTTGGACTGACATGTTCTCTTATTTGTTCATATGATCAAATAAATTACCGTCTTCCCTTCCAAAAGTTGAAGTAAATGTCATTTTATTTTTACCTAAAGGTTTAAAACCTCTATTTACAGTTCTACAATACTGAAAAAACCAGTAAGCACAAACTGCTGTAACACCATAATAGCTCTATTATCAAWACAGAGGCAATGTATTTTGTGGAAGGATAGTGGAAGGATAGTTAAGCAGTAGAGAGAGTAGTGCAGAAATTCAGGAGATACTGTTTCTCTCCTCTGATTGTCAGTCATGCATGTAATACAACTCCTTGGCCCTACTTTCTCAGCATATAAAGGAGTGACTTCAGGTTAATTTAAAAGATTATTTATAAGATCAGCTCTCTGTAAACTTGTTAACTCTTATATATGTTTACTGAAGACAGTCTCTACAATTCATATGGTTGAGACGTGACATTTTAGAACATAYGCTTGCATACAGGAACACTCAAATGTTGAATCATTTCTGGTCAAAAATGCATTTTAGTGTAGGGAAGAAAAAGAAGCCAGTAAGAGCAAAAGATGAACTGACCTTTCAATGTAAAAGACATAGCAAGAGAGCAGAGAAAGTGATTCTGAAAGAAAACATGAATCAGGCTTTTATTAGTATTACAGTTCCACTGTTAGTACAGAATGTTTCAGTCACTCTATTGAAACAAGAGTTTCATTGTATTTCAAGAGTTTTGATATTTTGATTTGCTTTCATGTAGGACATTTCACACCTTAGTAAAAGCCATAAACATGTCTTTGTGTCATAACCTGTCTACAATGGATTTCCCTCCCCCCCCCCCCCGCCACAGGCAGAGAAAAATCTGTATCCTTAACCTGTACAATAGAAAATGATTTTTAAAACAGCATTGTTCTTTTTTTCTAGATGTGCTGCAAGCAATCCAGAAATTCAATTCCTCCTCAGAAGTCCACTCTAATTTTCTGGCCTCTGTCCTCTCTTGAAATTTCTTACATGGACTCAGAAAACTTCTCCAGAACTGTCATAACATTGTTGTTGTTTATATAAGAAATTCAGATATTATAAAAGTAATATATTGGCCAAGTATTCATTTTCTGATTAAATTCAAAAATTTGTCRGTATTAATCTACTGAATCTCCTGTTACAAGTAAGATCTCTTCAGATGAAAAGACCACATATTCTTCAGAAGAGATACCGTACATCTTATTCTGTGGACTGCACAGGCCTAAGCAACAATCTTTGTCCTACAAATAATCAAAGTACTGAAAGGAAAGCTGAATACGCTGACAGTGAATTAAAACTTTATTTCTAATGAAAGTCTATTACCTAAACAGACAAACAAGAAAGACATTTTAGCAATATACTTAATAAACATCACAATGTAGACACATCCTTCAGCAATACACAACGGGATAACATGTCTGTCACGACACTCCAGTTACAAAAGGGTTAAGTGGTTGCAGCACAAACAGTGTTGACATAGTTTATTGGACGTGTTCTCAATACGCAGGCAAATACTGAATACGTTCTATTTATAACACGTATCTGAGCATCAGTGTTTCTTCAGTATTGAACCGCAGAACTGTATTTTTTAAATAGTTTTCTACTGAAACTTAAATTCCCAGATGGGGCCTTCARAACTCACAGTGAGAGAGACTTATTTCTAACATTTACCTGTTTTAGTAATGATCTTTCAGAGCAGCAGACATCTGGCTATTGGATCCCCAAACCTTATGAGTTTCTAGCACTAAAACATAAAGCRTTTATTTAGAAAGGGAATCTGGGAGAATTAAAAAGTACATTGAAGCAGTGCACAGAACAGCTGTGATGTTAAGAGTGACTCAAACTGTAACTACCTGGTTGCAGGGTACGGCGGCACAATGAAGCACATGCTTGCATCTGGACGTAACTACAAGGTCAGCATGTTCGGGGTTCCAGGCTTCCAAGTACCTTAGTCAATGACATCTTTTGAGAAGATGCTGGAGAASTGCCTGCACAGACAAAGCAAAAGCAAGCAACTAGCAGACAACAGGTCTTGCAGATTTCGCACTTGTGCTGTACTCCAGCCATCTCCAGCTGCAGTAGGTAGCAGAAATTCTATGACTGTAGCTATCAGGCACAAACTTTTTAGGTGTCTGACAAGGACTACTCTATCTCTGCTTGGTATTGAAACAATACATGCCCATAACAGTGAGTTACCACCTCAATGAGCTGCTTAAGGCAGGTAGGACTTGCAACAAAACACTGAGCAAGAAAAAGATTAGCATATGTTTGCATGAGGTGTTTGGTGTGCTTCTTGAACTGTCAAGTGGTCTGTGTGCTCTGAGTACACACCTAGCACAGCAAGYAGTGCAACGGATCAGAGATCCAGTCTGCTCCACGAAATGCTGAGCTGTTGGCATTTTTAAAACAGATCTGCCAAAATATAATTACAGATATGAGCGTACGTACCTTCATTGGAGACTGGGTATCACTTCCTAATTAACTGGGCAACAACTAAGTAACATCAAGGAAAGTTCCAAGGATCATCTTTCTGAGACTTTGCCATATTCTCCCATTGTCATGCCTTGTCCTGATTTTCTATTCTAATTTCACAGGATGAGTAGTTGGTAATTTTACACTTTTCTCTTCCCTAGTAAACCAACAAGGTTGACTACAAAACAATAATTAAGAAAATATTTCCTAGGTAAACAATTTTTTGAGTGGAGTGACAATTCTGTTATCAAATGGAATAAATCTAATAATAAAAGCAAGTCACTTCAGACTCTTATAATAATGTATCGTTCTGTGGAGCAGCATCAGAAAGAATTTCTATTCTAAAGCTCTTCATTGAAATCCAAGTGACAGGAGTTAATCCCAGCAGAATTTCCCTTCTGTCTCTTTCGGCTTCAATATGTATTTTATTCAGACATTTTTTGACTAGCACACAGCCCTTTCTACTCTGCATGCAGTTTTACTTTTCTGACAGCATATATGGTGTCTCTAAAAATGGCTGGAGCCTGGTAGGAAGAAGTAAGCATCCAGAAATCGAGGGATGGGCAAGGAGGCAATCACCCTTGAGTGAGTACCTAAATATATATTTAATGTATGTGAAAAATGAAAACCAAAAAGGTCCAAATGAAACCTCAGACAGTACTACCCAGGTTGTAGAAACTTAATTAAAGATCCAGGTAAAAGACTTACAGCATTCCGGAAGATTTTACTGCCATAATTGAAAAAGAAAGTCCTTACATTTTGCTCCCATGCTATCTTTTCCTCATGCATGTAGTTGTGGCTACCCAGTGTCCCACTAATGCTAGTCCACACAACACAATGCTTTGAATTTCTGCTTCTTGACTGTGACTCTTGCCCAGTTCCATTTCCTGACTTCATTGGACAATATGAGAAGGAGAGAAAAGGGGATAGTCACTATAGGGACTAAGAAACCAAACAGCCAGAGACTAATTCCAAAATTCTCCGACATGAACTACAGAATCATTTGTAATAATCACATTTCAACTAGGTCAACCTGCTCCTGCAGAAATCTTAGCCTGCAGGTGATGCCCTCTTGGCCACTCATGCTAAACTCCTCCCTGATTTCCTATACAGACCATGGTTAGACCGCCTGCTGTTAAATAATTCCAGCTTGAGCACTGATGGAGGTTTCGAAGCAGAAGATACTTCTCATCTGAATTATCTGTTGAGTAAAGATAATAAGCATATCAAACACTAGTACACAATATAGAAGCACACGACAGTACACAACCATCCAAGCCCAGTCTCCAGAACTGCATTCTCATGGCAAGCGTTACACACAGATCCTAGGTCAGATCAGTTCCTTTGTAGACTGCATCTGTGAAGCACTACTTGAAGAACAACACTCAACAGGTGCTGTGACAGCAGCTAGTAACTGCCCACAAACCTATGGGAAATGGAAAGGCTCTGGAATCAGCCCTACTGACCTGTGCAGCCCCACAGCAGCCTTGGAGGAGGTTTAAGGGATGAGATCAGGTCCAGTTTGCAGCCAAACTCTGTACGTGGCAGGAACCCAAGCCTGATGTCCAAGTTCCCACAGCCTCAAAAAAAGAACCTGTCTAAAAACTGACACACTGTGAATTACTGGTTAGTCATTGAACCACAGAAACTGAGATCTTCAATATGATACGATAGATGTACTCTACGAGCTGCTCCTCAACTTAATATGCATGTTCAAGGCCATCTGTGAATGAAAAATTGTAGGCATACAAAGACAGAAATTAAGTCATTCTGAATATTCACYCTTAAGGATCTATCACTAACAATCATTTGCTAGGCACTAAAATCTTCTGCAGTAAAATCAAACGAAACTGCACTCAAAGAGCAAGGATGAATTTAAAGCATTTTTCACGCCCTGACACTTCCTACTCAAATTAAGTTCTTTGTATTCATAGCACATATTCCAACTTGTCATTACATCATTAACTGCTAGAAGACAAGGCAGACATGGAAAAGGTCATACATTAACACAATGTTATCTAATTTTATTCAATTAAAATATTGATTGCATTTATAGTAAATAAGTTAGGCTCAGGCAGCCATTCTACCCCTGGGCCTGTAAGGGTTTTACATTCATATACATGGTATTTTACAAAAGAAAGTATTTGTATTCCTTTTCAACGTCAAGATCATAATATTTCTGTCATTAAATTATCTTTTCATGTTTATGCATGCTAATTATGTAAATATTACATAATCTTGTGTATAACTGCAAATTAAATAATTATTTCAGTTCTGGTTGACACAATTGATCCACTGGAGCAAAGATCTTTAAATTACGAATTGAACTATTACTGGTCTTTGAAGTGGTTTTAAAAACCTTATTTGTTTATGGAAATTGGTAAAGACTTACACCCACACAGCAGAACAGACAATGGAACAATATGAAAGGAAGGCCAGAACACAGAAAATCAAAAAGTATTTCTTTCAGTACCAACTTTATGCTTTGGGTAATGCTGTTACCAAACRACTATGTTCCAATGAGGTATAACTGTCATTTAATAAATGGCAACATGTTCACTTACTTATACTAAATTTTGCTTATTTATCTCATATCCATATCTGTGAACAAAACCACTCCATAACCTAAAAAGTGCTTCTATATGTTAGAGACAAACTTGTGGGATAATCCATATTTTTTAACTCTGAATTTAGTGTGGGACTATTAGAGATTAGCAGTTCTCAGAACTAGTCATGACGCCTAATTTTATTCTTGTTTTTGCTAATAAGACGTACTTCTTCACTGCAGTGAGTAGATCTACTGAATAATATAAGGTTAAAATTAGTCAGGGTAATAATTTTCCTACCAAGTCATCTAACAGTTACAATGCCAGAAGGTATAATGTACTTCMTATATGTGTTTTTACTGCTAATACTCAAATTTCTGGGCTATCAAGAGATAAAACGTTAGAGTGTTCCACTATAACTTTGTTTTAATCCTCAGGTTTTCTTTCACAGTCTACCACTGGATCATGACATTTTCCTCAGTAAATCTCACAAACCTCTAAAAGGAAGCAACTTTATAAACTGAGGTAACTATGAAAACATATTTTAAGATTATTACATTTTGACTGAGATAGAGGATTCATTTCTAGAGATTAATTTATCTTCATTCATCTTTCTTTGGTATTTGCCATTGTGAACTGAGCAGAGATTACCTTCTCTCCTGAAATGTACTTAATATGTACCTACCCCATCATGTCTCACTCTAGCCTCATAAATAGCCAGAACTTTTAAATTCACAGATATCTGCTTCTCTCAAGCTCTAGAGGACTCAGTTTTCCAAAAGTCAATTTTATGTTGTTTCATGTACACAGACATTAAACTTAACGACCATTAACTTGACATGAACTGGAGGGGAAAGAAGTCATAGTTAACACATGTAAAGGACAGCAACAACTACAAGAAGCTTTGAAAAAGAGGAAAGCAGCTCATCTTGATTCACACACCTCCTCTTGATTCACACACCTCCTCTCAATCTAATTGTGATATACCCAAGGCCAAGGTCAAGTCAAATTTCAGATTAACATGCATTACATAATAGAAATTAGGATATTTTTGTACCAGTCATTCTGCTTACAGTGTCTTGAAAACTCAGTCATCTTGTTTTAAGAGACTGTAATGAGTAGTTTACTCTTAATTACCCTTCTGCCTTTTTCATGAATTGTCCATTGAAAGTGGCAAATTTCCTCAGTTATGTTTATTCCTTCAAAGTMTGCATTCATTTTTTTCCAGAAAAAAAGTGCATCACCATGATGATAACTTCCTACAGCTTTTTTATATTTAAGTAGTTTGGCTATTTTTTGTCCCATTTTTGGAAAATAAAATTTAATTCTCTGAATAAATTTTTGGGACTGCTCATGAAAAAAAGTATTGAAGTTTGTAAGAATTCTTAAGAAATCCTCTTTCGTGCAGACTGATCTAACTTATTCATTAAAGTTTCATTATGAATATTAGCAGGAAAACTTAAAAACAGTTCATAATTACAAACTTTTTTTGATTTAGAGTTTTCCAATTTGTAGATGTTTTATCAGAGTTTTCTCAAGCTATATTGTCCATATCCTATATCCCACTGGAATTTATTACAGAAAAGTTGCCTAAAAGAATGAATAGATACAAATGAAAACACTAGAAAATCTAACTTTATCCATTCTCCTGCCTCTCCAGGTGACATTAAGAGTTTGAAGAAACTTCGATGAACAGTGAGTACCTTCCATTGAGAGATTAATGTAAGAACTTCAATTTTATATTAATAAAGCTAGTAAAAATTTATGCTRCAGTGTGTTGTCTGTAGTCTTTCTATTTTAATTCATTAAGTACTGTATACAAAAAAAATACTCTCTTGAGAAACTAGGACAGCAGAAAGAAGTTTCTGTCATATCATTTTTCTTCTATTTAATCTTTTTTTGAAGAAAGTGCATAGATCAATGGAAAGTGTCCACCCTAGCTCCAGCTGAAATTGAGTCTGAATACATGTAACTTAACTAATCTTTGCTAACTGTTGTAAAACTGCCAGCCTAAGCAAGAGTGGAGGGAACCACATTCTGCAGTAACATTCTGTTGTACAGGAACTCTGAAAAATGGTTGAATGAGATGAATTAMCAGGGAAAATATTTTATATACAGCTCCATTTCCAATTCACTTCCTAATCCAATTGGCCTTAGTGATCTAAGATCTGAAAATCAAGACTTCCACTATTATCCAAAGGCAGCTCTTAACATCATGTTAAAGCTCTACCTGTTATCAGTATATTTACAGTATTTCCTATAAATTCCTTATTAGGATTTGACATATTAAGTCAGCTTTTATTTCTTTTGTATATCTATATAAATATTTATCTTCTCACAATAAATAATTCAAATTGAACACTTTTAGAGTAATATACTTGAAATCAAATTTATCAAGAAACAACAAATCTCACCTGCTTTACCTGTTTCACAATCCTTTAATCAAGAATATTAAGAAATATTTCAAATTACATTGGYACTTTCAGAGGAAATATTACCGACAGAAGAATCAAAATTATTACAATTCCAAGTCTRCAGAATTAATTAAAAAATCCAATTTCTTTTTTATTATTTTTCAGTTGTATGAATTAGTGAATTGTTCCAGGATTGCCAAGGTCTGAGGACTTTAAGATGAGCCTAGTTTTACATAGTGTAGTGCTGAGATAAGCTTGCCTGAAGATTTTTTGTTTTATTTACATCTAAAACAAGTTAACTGCAAAAAACATTAAACTAATGAACCTCAGGACTCAAAAACTCTGTGCAAATTACCTATGAGCTGAGATTATAAACTTTCTTACAGAAAAAGAAAGGACCAAAGAAAGGAAGGATGAAGGAAAGGGAAAGTTATTAGCCCCTACCATAATGTTTTGGTAGGAATTCCCTTAAAAAGAAATAATGGTACATTGTCCTTCTAACACTAGATGTATTTCACAAAATAACGTATTCTTGCAAATAGCAGGCAGGCAAATAAGCAAATAAATAAATAAAATAAAAGGAGACCAGAAATCTTTTCCTACTTCTTGTTTTAGAGCAAGTTGAAGTTTGATGTTTTTCCTGTGTAGCAGCATTTTCAGTAAACATGCGGAGAGCCAAGGATGAACAGCTTTCTAGTACCGCAGATTTGTAAAACTATTTGTGTGTCTGAACCATCAGAGCTCCAATGGTGCAGATGAAGACTGAGGTTACAAAGAGCATTAACTGCTGTACAGAAAATCTAGCATTTTTTTCACAGCTCTAAATTTCATAATTCAAATACATATTTGTTTTTTCAGGGAAATGCAGACCTTAGATTTTGGGTATAACTTCTTTGTAGTAAATTGGTTTCTGGATAAACATTTAATAATCTTTAAAAAAATGCACAGACATTTGAAGCCAGTGTTTGCAGTTATTTTGAGCCAGTATTTAGAGTTATTTTAAATGTTTACCTAGTATATAATTGTTTAAAAAATTATTTTTCATTGAAATTTCTTCATTGCAAAGTTCTCTACACACTGTATCTGAAGCCTCTATAATTATGCCATCGAGTTTATAATCTACTTACTTAATTTAAGAAGCAAAACTAGAAGCAATTTGATTCTTTCTCCAGAGTAAAATAAAGATACTTTAAAGATCCTCTACTAACTTCAGAGGTCAAGTTACCACTTTGAAAAACAAAGACTGTTAAACATCACTGTCTTGAGGGCTAGTTAACTTGTGGTAGAAGTCAGTAACAACCATACTCTTTACAGAGAGCCTAATCTAAAAATGCCAAGTTAAACACAAACATTGTTTGATACTGAATTCTACTGCCAACTATTCAGATTGGGCAATGTTTGCAAGCAGTTCATTTATTTGGAACAGACAATTGAATCATGGGATATTTTAAAGTTTAAGCATGTATCAAAGGTTCAGAGAAGACTAATCCTTGTTCTGTTGAGATGAAGTTTTTTAAAAACAAATTATCAGTCTGAAACATACAAGCTATATTGAATAATAGAAATGAAACAGTTTTTGAAAACAGWTCCAGACCTACAAATGAGTTTTGTTCTTATTATGAAATCACAGACATTCTACTGGGATCAGTTATGGGCAAATGTAACATGAATAGTGAAATTCAGAGATCTGTGAAACTCTGATAGTGATCTGCCTTTTAAAATACAGTCACAGAATTTTAATGATATAATTATATTTTTCTCTGCTCCTTCCTCAAACCTGAATATCTGTAAGGAAAAGGAAGCACGGTTGTGTCTTCCATTCCATTCCAGACTAGACTAGACAATATTACAATAAAACATCTCATAGAGCTTCCTGATCAGAWGGCCATTGATTTGGTAAACAGAGAACCACAGCAGCAAGATGATGATAATTTTCAAGCTTATTTATATTAAACATCAATGGTGATCTCTCAAAGTGGATGTAAAGGATCAGAGAAAGCTTGTAACCTTCTTTGCATCAATTATTCATGCCARATTAGTGTTTCTTCCTCTCACCACTGCAACCAATAGCCACCACTCTGCATGCAATTAAATTCAATGAGCTGAAAAGGAAGATATTGTCTAGAAATACTGTAAGTGGCATTTCCTTTGATCTTTCAGTGAACATAGATCTCTTACAAGAATATATTGAGGAGTAAAAATAGCTTTCCTATGGTCACCTATTGGTGACTGCATAAAGGRCTGTAGAGCTTAGGAGCTGCAATGTTCAGAACAGATACTGCAGAGTGTAGACCAGAACCAAGCTGACTGATGAACTTCAAATGCAGCACAGTCATCCAAGATGTTCCTAAAGGCACATAATTGATTGTTCTGTATCGAAGTTGCATCCTTTACATCTCACTGCACTGCTCATCTTTTAAGCCATTCATGATGAGCAACCAGAGAATTTGAGCCTTCCCTCTCTGCTGCATCTACCTCCCTTTGGATGCACACAGTGACAAAAAAACAAGGGAGAAGTGATGCACAGTATTAAAACAACACKTTTAGTACTCTCCTTACCAAGGTCACAAAAGATTAGTAAATGTTTTAGGTATATCCCTGTAACTAAACAGAAAAATAATCTTGACCATCCTTTGCTCTTATCTGTTGCATGCTTTGGTCTCTATGCACTCAAATTTAACGTCTCTTCTCTGCTCCCCCGCCCCCGCTCCCTCCCTCCTCCATTCAGCTCAACAGACTTTCTACTTCTTGGTCCGTTCCTTCAATTGCTTACCTGTACACATTTTCTCCTTTTACAGAACAGTGTAACCTGAGCTTGCTGTTATTTTATTTTCTCCTCACATCTGTTTCTGATCTGTTTTTTTTTTTTTTTTCCACATTTCACTTCATTCTAAACCTAGGCTATACAGCTGAGCTGACTAAACTGCATAATTTTGTAATCTATGCAAAGCTGTGTGAAGATTACATTCCCAAATTGTACAGTCTCTATTATCATTTATTTAAAAATCCATTAACTACGACAAACTGGAAAAAGAACAGCGTAAACAACACCAAAGCGAAATTCCTTTCAGAAGTTTTATAATTTAGTGCTTACATTTGAGGAAACAAAACTGTTTTTTCAYTCAGTAACTGCAAGGTATGTGCCACAACGCTTAGCAATAGGCTGCTCATTGGAAGCCTTTTTACAAAAACAGTCTGGAAGTTTGATGTTTTCGRAGCTAAAGGAACCCTTAGAGAAAGCAGAGGGAGGAATTCTTCCTTAAGGTAGGACAGGTGGCAAAAAGAGATCACGGGAGTAAGTAAAATCTCTCTTTCTTCAATGTTGGTATGACCATAATTTCATCTAATTTRTGATCAAGTCAGAATAYTTTCTCAGATATGATGCTGGTACCRGTCAGCCATCTTGATTTTCCYATTTTTACTTTATAAAGCCACATTCRTGTTATACAGTTTATTTCTTCATTTGCTAGTATAGTTAGTGAGTCGAAGTATTATTTACCCTTCTCTGTGTGGTCTGCATCTTTTTTAGCAYATGCCCTCTTATGAAAGGCAATTGTTCCAGAGCCCTCTAAGTCACTGTCCTGAAACACAGAACAAGTAAGTGTCATAGCAAGAGTTGGATTTTAATGGCTTCAGTTTTGCTGAAAGGCAGCRAGTTACAGCAGCCCTGGGAATTCCTTGTAATGAATGAAAATAAGTCATTCTATCAAAATTCCAAATCAACAATCAAACTCTGTTTTCTTACATAAAAACTATGTTTCTTAATTTATTAAGGTTTCTAACTAAGTCTGATTAATGAGTCAATATCCAATGTAGCATATTAGAAACCATAGGGAGCCCATATTTTAGATCATCTGTAACTCAAGTGCAACAGAAAACTGCTACTGAACTTTCATAAAATGACATGCTGTTGCCCCTTAATATAATCACAACAGAGCCAACAAATTTTTTAATCCTTTAAACATTTTCCCCACCTATGTCCCTGAACTCGATGCAGGCCAGAACAAAGATAACACAGACTACTACAAGAGAGAACATTTAAGGAGCAGACAGTAAGAATGAGGTACAGCTCTTTGGATGCAAGCAGTTTAAACGAGACAAAGCTGCACATGCAGCTACAGTATTGGTATCTTCAGGGATGAGGCTGGCAAGCAAAGGGTCTGGCGTGATGTGAACAGAAGGGACATCGTAATCAACACACCAGGGCTGAAGTGGGGTCACCCTAAGCATACGCACGCAAACGAGCAACTGCCTACAAGGGCACATTAGGGGGTAAGCTCTCGTGTCCTCGCTGGGAAACCAGCACAGTGGGGTGCCTCTCTGAAGCGCCTGAACGCTGATGCACACGGCAGCAGTGCGGAACAAACGGGAGGAATGAGAGGTCCGTGTGCAGTTACGGGGCTACGATCTCTCTGGGATCACGGAGATGCGGTAGGATAGCTCGCATGACTGGAGAGCTGCGGTTGATGGTGGATACAAGTTCTTTAGGAAGGACAGGCTGGGAAGACAAGCAGGGGCTGTTGCCATGTATGTGAGAGAAAAGCAGGAATGCATGAAAGGATGGGTGAGGAGTGAAACGACCATTAACTACTGGACATTTTTACAGAAAATTACAAGGAAAGAAGCCATTAGACTGATATATGCATTTTTACTGTCACAACTTCAAGATTCTTTTTAGGGGGTGGGGAGAAAATCTGTTTTGGCAGTAGTCAAAGGGATTGAGCTGCAAGAACAATACACGTTTACAAAGCAACCATGAGGTCCCTTAATATCTCTTTTTTAATGTCTGTAATATGAAAATAATAAGCATATTAAAAGGAAAATATCAGGAGGAAGAGTGCCTTTATTTTCCTCTGAACTTTCAAGGCAGGTATGCATGCAACAATCAAAAAATTAACTAATTCCTGATTAGCACTGATCAACCAGTGACAAGCAAAACAAGAATATTTTATTTAGAATAGTAATTTTTGATCTGCCTTTATCAAAAGCATATTCATATTCTTTAACACTCACATCTACAGCACATCTAAGTATATGAACTGCATATTTACGACAGTGTTCATGTTCTTTGGCACTCAACTACAGCATATCTATCTCTATGAACTGCATATTTATGACACACAGAACAGAAATTATTTTAGTGCATGTAAGCTATWTTGAGTGTTGACAGCAGTCCATGCACATGGCTGTTTTCTCTCAAGCCATTTAAATATTTTGGCAACACAATGAATATTTTCTGAGTCTAATTAGTTGATTAGTTTATAACCACTTCTAAATTAATAAACAATAACAATAATTTATTCCTAAGAGGAAAGGAGGAAAGTATTCCTTTATGTTTAATAAAACAGAAAATCCATTTCCATACTGTAATCATTTTGCAAATGAGGTGCAAACTAAGTCTTTGTAAATATCTGCTTTCTGAGTTAGGCAATGAGTATAAACAGTGCTTAGGAAAATATTCCTTCTTTTTCCATAAGTATGAATACATTACCTGAAGAGATTGCTGTTTGCTAATATGTAGTTTTTGTTATGCCTTATGAAGTTTCTCTTATGAGAGGGAGAGACATCTGTCTTTCAGGTATTCTTACTCTTCTTTTATATAGTACATTTGGTAAACATTTAAAATCAGTGAGGGTGCTTTATCCAGATAGCTTTCCAGGATATTTAGTTAATACTTCTTTTCAAACAGGAAACTACTTTCCTAGAACTTTCTCTCTGATATACCTCAAAGATGGAAGTGGCACACAAAAACAGATTTGTAAAGCCAAAGAGTTTTGGATTGTTACTCTCTTCAATCCTTATTTTCCTGATGCTCTTGTTCTTTAGAGTTTAAAACTTCAGTCTGTACTCAAAGAAAGAATTCCACTATTATTCCTTTCTAGAATTCTTCTGATCAAAATCTCAATTTAATCATAAATTCTCAATTCTCAATCTCAATCATAAAACAAATGCCTGAAACAAAGACAGGTTAAACTTATTTGAAACTATTACTTTGTGTTAAATGGAGGAAAAGAAAAAGCAAAATAGTCTTTTTTGCTAACTGCTTAGATCCATTTTTTAAAAATGAAAAGACATTCTATTCCAAAATACAACACAGGCATTAACATTATTGCTTTTTTGGTAACTTAAGAAAACATTATGTGTAGCAATTTATATAGAATTTAATAGGCAACTTGACAGTATTGCAGTCATTTCCCTACAAATCTATGAAGACAAGAATCATTTCTCCAAAATGCCTAACTACTTAGATGACTAAGTTAATGACTTTAAGATCTGTGCAAGGTTTAGAGAGTTTTGAAAACTTAGCCTCAGATATATTGTAAGACTTTCTTACATCCTAGTATACATGGGAAAGAAAACTGAAACAATTTATGGCCTCATAAAAATAATTATCTTTAAAAATGAGCTAGATGTTGTGCCAGTTCCCTTTGCAAGAATAAAAATATCCAAGACAATACACTTTCTTAAGATGCAAAGGAGGATGGGCAGAGTATTACAAAATACTTTCCTTATTTTTCCCTAACTGACTGCTACTGGYATGAGACAAGATATTGGTCTAGATGGGCCTTTGTTTTGCTCATTTTTATATCCTTAAGAGTTATTATCYTAAACTGCTGCATTAGAATGTTTGAACTGAAATAGCTACTAAAACCATCCATAAAAGTAATAAGCCAGTGGAGGGATGACAGAAGTAAAATTCCAGATAAGCCTTAAGAAATGCATCTTCTGCTTCAAAAGCAGAAAAAAAAAAAAGAAAAAAAAAAAAAGGAGCGGAGGTGAGAGAAAGAACAGAGTTCTCTCATCAAGCATCACATTTTGACGCTCCCCAAAAGCTGAAAAAGTGGTATGAGTAACCCACAGCATCGATCCCCAGCAGATATCCAAAAAACCTAGCACTCTTGTAACAGCCTACGGTGTTCAGTCATTTGAAATCACCTTGCTTAAAATATCATTTTGCAAATCACTGATCTATGTGATGCTAGAAGGAAGTGTACAGTGCAGAATAGGTGATGGGAGAAGCTGGAGGTCTAGAACTAGTGCAGGGGAGAAACAAGAAGTGCATATGAGGAATTGGAGGAAAGAATGAAATCTGAAAGGCTGATTTTTTTCTGCCTTGGTCTGCTGATGGTTCAGTACCAGGATACTCTATATTTCCTCAAATTCTACTCTTCTGATAACTCTTGTTACCAAACATGAAGTGTGTGATCATTAATTGGMTCAATAATGGGAAAGCTCATGAAAGCAAATACAGGACATTCCCATATAATTTAATAATTAATTTTAAATTATTGTAATTACGCATTTTATTACACATATTATTATTTTTTAAGATTTTTAAAATTGGCAATTATTTTTACACATATTTTCATACACAATACCCAAGGAAACTCTGCTCCACAATGGCCTTGATGTAAAGAACGGCATTTACATAGGTTGTAAGATAATCTAGAGCCTAGTCGTAAGCCAAAAAAAAATATTACTATCAAAATGGTCATGGTAAAAATAGCAAAAAGATAGTCTTGCTTTTGAATTTCAACTATGGCTAGTTGTGAAATAAAATGAGGACAGATGAAACAGAGCACAAATTATCTCACATCTCTCAGCCCTGGAGTAGCTTTTACCTTGGAGATAGTGTGTCCATTCACATTAAAATTTTTAAGTCTTACTTCCCTYCTGTATTAAGTACGGACAGTGCACATGCTAGCATCAAGGTACAACATACCAGAATACGAAGCATTCTGTTCTTGCTTGTTCTGTGGCAATTACTGTGACTGTCAGCAGAATTTTCTACTTCCACAGTAAAGTTTATTACTAGTAAGAAATTAGACAAATGTACTTTGGGTTTGACTCTAAATAACTGAACTTTAATTTCAGTTGTTACATTGCACACTAGTGTACAGAGATACTTGTCCTGAATATACAATTGCTTCAGCTATCTGTCACAGCTATGAACTACAGTATTTTTGTATACAGGCTTTCCTGAAATGTTTACTTGTCATAGGTCTGATGCTACACATACATAAACAGTGGTTTACACAGAAAATAAAGGAAAGCATGGCTACAGCAGGATTTCTCACTGCAAAGGTGTAAAGGTGCTAACATACCATCTTTGGTATGATTTGGGCAATTCATGCACATTAAATTTGATATTTGTGTATAGATTGATTACAGATCATTTGTTTGCTCTACCTAATTTAAACGTGATGAGTGTGCGTGCCTGACATCCTGCTTTATTCTTCATAACATCTATAAAGAAAGATTACTGCCATGTGCATTRCTGGCATATTAAATATCCTCTGAAAGGCTAGATTAAGGTTATTTCATAAACCTCTGTTTAAATGACTTCAATCAATGGTGAAAATATGCAAGGAAAATCAAACAAGAGATTCCAGCAATAGGATTAGACAGAATCCAGCGTTAAGATGCATTGAACAGTCAGCTATCCATTTCAATCACAGGGATCAGGTATGAGAAGCTCACTCTCTGGTTATTAATTCTTTTTAGGAGCTTTCTGTTTTCTTTGAATAGGAGACATCCAGCTATGAGTTTAGAAGCACTAAGAGGAGGGAAAGATAAGCCAGCTTCTCTCATCACACACAGTACATGCCCTCAAGCAAAACAGTCTGATTGATATAGCCTAAGATTTTTTCAACCTTTAATTTCTTTTACCTTCTTACCAGCATATGAAAGAGAGGAATTTGACTAGGGATGCAAAGAGCAAGATACACTTTGTTTTATTATGCAGTTGAGGCAGGAGACACTCAGGAGATTCAGAATGTTCTCTGATTTAATGTTCCTCCCACACCACTGCCTTGGCCATTCTGTGGAGAAGGCAATATTTCCACTGCTTTTTGTTAAATGTAAAGTTTCATGTAATTCTCCTCCATTCCCTTCCTATTCTACTTTCTTGTTAACAGCTGTGAAACCTAACAGAGGATCATGTGTAACTTGCTGAAAGTCCACTGAGATCATATACAAGTTCAGATCCAGCTAAACTGAAGGAATTTCAAAACAGACATGCATCATTTTCTTGTAGCAATTTTTATCCAGGCAAAATGTGTGTAAAATAACTAAGTAACATTAGGTAGGAAACAGCTCAACACTGAAAGACTGCTGATCCKCATCAGAAGTTGTCAAGTGCGATTACAGACTTTTTATGTGATGACAATACACAAAGTCCTTGGAAACAACATGTCATTCTCAGTAATTACAGTTTGACTACAACCAGAAAAATCAAATCTACTTAACCATTAAAATCTCTATCACAATATTATGTTTGATAACCTGGACATTTATCGGGAGTTTAAGTTATTAAGAACTCCAGTAGAAAATACAAAGACTCAAACAATGAGAAACTATTTCAGTTATTTCAGTACAGAAGATTAGGTCAATGGCTGAGTAGAAAGCAAAATTTTAATGGAGTCCTTYACTAAATACTCTGAGATAGCTAAGCCAACATAACAAAAGAGAAGAGATTCTTCAAAAGAGGACCTAAAAGAWATGAAATAATAATAATAAATTGTCAGTAATAAAATCAGGTTTTGTAGCAGAATATAGTTAAATATTGATGTCACTAAAATGTCAACAGTCCATATTGTTCAACATAGAAGAGATGTGGAAAAAGGAAAAAACTGTAAAGTAATAACATGTCCTGATAATACAAAATTTATTTAAAACAGTTTAAACTAAATTTATAGTGAGGAGTGGTTGGTGCTACCGGCACCATTCAGGAAGATGCTGAGCCCATTAGTGACAACAAAGAAAGTAAAATACACTATGAATTATGAAAATATGAATTTCTTATTCTATCAGAATAGTGATAGAAAAGTATAGCTCTCTTCAAATTAGACAAAGATCACACCAGTTCTGAGATAGTTGTACTGGTCCACTCAAAACTGTATTCAGAAACACTGAAAAACACTAGACTAATGTGGACAGGTGGGAATGCAAGGGGCCGGTTAGAYGCTGGAAGTGAGCACAGCACCATGAGGCCCAAAAAGGGTCCATGGAAGTCACTCAGTGATAGAACTGGCAATGAAATTCAGTGCCAAGAAACACAAAGTCATTTAGATAACTCTGAAGAGTTATATAGCAAAAGAAGAAATCTCTGAGAAATACCTCGGATTTGATCAGCTGTAAATTTTGTGATTTGGGCTCCTACTCTTACACTCTGTTCATGGCTCTCTCCTTTCTATCTGAGAGACAGTATCAAATATCAGACATTCTGGGACCTTTCAAATCAATTTCTCTGCTGGTCAGGATAATGTATCTACTATACCGTACTTCAAGCCATTTAATCTGAGTGACACAGTCTGGTTTTAATCTTTTGGTTTGCTTTGGTCTTCCTTTTAAAATTATGTCTAAGCTTTCCATGTTTAATAGAGTATACACTAAAACAGCTAAAAGGGAATGATATGACTCACTATCAATAAAATTGTCATTCCCTCATATTCACTCTAATGTTTATCATGGCATTACTGTTTGTTTTGCATGAATGATTTCTACAATATTGACTCAATTTGTGTCGATCTGCATTTTTACACATCCTTGAACAGCTCGTACATTTTTTTCTGAATATTACAAGTGCTGCCAGTTACATCTTCTTTCTACAGAGAGCACCAGGTCTCTACAGGGAAATTTAGAGACAACTGAACAAAAGCATCAGAAGCTTATTTAAAATGCTCCTGTGGACATTACCAAAGTAATACATATTTGAAGTTTTCAATGGTCAATCTTCTGCAATATACAGATAATTCTTTCTCATATAGCAGGAAATGAGAATTTGCTTCCAAGAAATCAAGCGTGCACAGCATGCTGGAAGCAATGGTGACTTGCTAATTAGTATCTTGCACTGTAAGAAACAAAATATTATATATTTATTTCTACCATTTCAGAATCACATTTTCCACTGCTCAGATTGTTGGGGAGATGGGGGCTAAAAATCACAGACACATCTCTAGTTCTCTCCCAAAGACAGTCTGACAGGAAAGAGAAATGGTAGCTCTGGAGGCCTGGTGGCAAAATCACCTCAGTGAGAGATGCAAGGAGAATGCAGATGAAAATCCTGTCCTTTCCCCTTGGGCAGCATTACTTTCAAAATCTCTTGGCACATGCTCAGAAACAGTTTCTACATTGTGGGAACTCTAGATGCTTTCTCTAGCAGAAAACTCAAAACAAAGATATACTGGAAACATGAATATGTTCTTGCCTACAGACAGTTCGAGTAATCCGTTTCATTTCTAATTCATTGACAGAGCACATGCAACTTTTTATATAAAGACTATTTTGTTGCAGTATAAATGATATTCTTATTAAAGAAAATAATTAAAGAAAAATAAACAAAGTTGGTTTCTCAAATATTAAGAAGATATTCCAATAATGCAAAAAAATGTTCGACAGGTGACAGTGAATGAATAAATCTCAAGGTCTTCGAAATGAATTTTATCATCTAGAAATGGAGATGGGTTTAAGGAAGAAAGATATTTGTTCTATAGTTGTGCTAACTACTACTCAGGAGAAACAACATCTGTCACGAACTTACAAATGTCTATTTAAAAAAAGTCCTTTATCTGAAACTTTACAGTGCAAAAAAAAAAAAAAAAAAAAAAAAAAAAAAAAAAAAAAAAAAAAAAAAGTAGCATTCCTTTTGAGTCAATGCAGTTATCTATTCAAGATGGGATGATCCAAACAATGAACAGCCAGGACATCACAACTCAGGTCACAACTCAATCACGGCACCAAGCAACACTTTTAAGCTGAACAACACTGTTCAATCTGCCTCAGAATCCAAGTGTTCCCAAAGGTATCTGGCTTCACTCAGGCTTCACTACAAACAAGTACAGTGTTACCACAGCACAAATAAAATAGTCTTTAATGTCTCCTGTTCTTAAATAAGATTAAATACTTTCTATATCACAATCAAAGCAGCCTATAATGGCTTTGTCTATTAGGTCAAATCAGACTCCAAATCAAAGGATGCATGCGTGAGTTATACAGTTAGAGGATGAGTATCTGTTAAGGGAAGTTATTACTTAAAACCTTTGTTTAAATCTTTTAGAGTAGATCTTTCTGAGATATATGACCCTAAATTAGTCTGGAAAGCTAGGTAGGTAAACTGTTAAACAATGTATTACATTCTCTTTTAGTTGTGAAAAGATACATTGCTGGATTCATTCATTCATTTTGATTTTTTTTTTCTTTTAATTTACCACAAACTGACTCTCCTTCCCCCATCCCATGTTTTTATTTCAGATGTCACTTGGAAAGATTCTGCTTAGCTTTTGGTTACAATGCTCCAGTTCAAAGGTATCATTCATGGGCTGGAGGATGCGACCTGGCTCCAACTCTACAACTTTTTATGGGGTTACTCCATTAGAGCATAGTTTCTGAGCAGTTAAGCATTCCAAAATCTCTCTTAGTAGAGCTTCTTTTCACAGAATGTTCTGCATAATGGTAGCCAACATTTTGAGCATGAATTCAGATCCTCAACTTGGGGAAATATAGGGATTTCTTCATATTCTGGATACGTGCCTTCAACACTGAACTAACAAATTAATGACTTTTATTCCAAGATCTTTGCAAATTTGACTTAAAAAATGGAATTATGAGTTACACTGATAACACCGATTGTATACAGAGTCCTTACAATGACCTACATAAATTTCTTGAAGAATCTAAGCTGTAAGTTCTAGGGTAAGTACTAACTTATCTCTTTGCAACCTGAGGCTGAAGCTGTATATTTTTGCAACAGATGATACTTCTTTATATAGTAGTGTATGATGCCTTTGTTCATATCTCTTTCAAGCACTGTTGTGATGCATACAGTATTCACTGACTCCCCACTGTACTGCAGCTTCCACTATAGCTTCCATTACAGCATAAAAAATTAGAAGAAACATACTTCAGTACAAAACTCCGTAAAAATCACAGCCTGAAGTTCTCAGGGAAATAAGAAAATCACTGAACAATAGGTCTGATTTTAAACCCTATTGATTTAAGTGAGATAATAAAGGATTAAATATTCAAAAGAATGTGAAAAACAGTGAAATATTGTATTACAGATTGTTTGCTTGCCTTAATTTGGAAAAATATAAGTAACATTTCATTGCTTATTCACTGCATTCCGAGTCAGTCAACAAAAATCACTGGAATTATTCTGGATTTATATCCCTGTAAAAGAAATCAAAGTAAAGGCAAAAYTACTCATCATTGCAGACCGCAGCACACTGTTAAAAATAAATCTGTAGCAATAATTTATGAATCCCTTGGCATCACAAAATCATCTGATATCATTAAATACTTCACTAAGCAAACAATATAATTTTTTTGAAATATTCAAGCTATCTGAGGTTATCTTTCAAATTATTTAAAAATTGTAAGACTGCTTTTCTGAGTGGGATGCTTTCTTCCTGCTAAAGATCTGTGTCATGTAATGCATTACATACCACTAAGATTTTAACAAATAGTTCAGGTAACATGTTATGTGTACCTAACAAAGATAATCTTGGCAAATAATACACTACATTGCAATGCAACATAATACATTTCTCAAGCTTTGTTCGTGGCAAATGTAATTTCTCCTACAATACAGTAAAACTGCTTTTCTTCTGTGAATTTATACTGAGTATTAGAACTTATTTTGGGGAGTTGGTGACAGAAGCATTCTCCACATCCATTTCATCTTTCTCTAGCCTTTGTTTGATCATTAATTCACTGTCTCATCTGATATGCGATATGTTCCACCACCATTTTATCTGTCCATCTGCTGATTGCTTTCCTGACACTTTGCCCTCCAGCAATACTTGCTCTGATCGTCATCCAATCTTTTGCTAAAATAGAACCACAGCTTTTCAGCTTTGTCTCTCAGATGTTTCTGCTGAATGCCTACTGCWCACCAGCTGTTGAAGTATCTACCCAACTTCAGTTCCACACATTTGCTATAATAGAAGTATAGGCTTAAAAGGGAAAATGCGCAAAGATGATTATTTTGTTCCATTAGCACAGACTGTTTCTTACGGTCATGTGAATCATGAACCAAACTAATATCTACATATTTTTGGTAGATTTCTGTTCATTTCTCTTTTGAGTGGTTTTTTTTCTTCTTTTTTTTTTTAATAGTGAACACCACCACACACATATATACAAAAGAAGGTTGCATTTTCAAAATAATAGAAGGAAATTTTTAAGTATTAGGCAAATACCACAAATTATGTTGGATATTCATCTAAATTTAAAGATAATTGATTTTAGAAGTGTTTGTATCACTTTTCTTTCTGAAAGTATCAGTGCTAACAGATACTYCTACAAAGGTTCATAGAAATTAGTATCAGAGTTGCATATGAAATCTTAAAGAGGGGKACATTTTAAAACTGCAGTATTTGTGCCTCTTGTATTCAAACACTTGCCCAACTAGGGAACAAAAACTCTGAATGACTGATCTGTCCCATTGAAACTAACAAAATCCTAAGAAATCAGTAAATTTCACCTGCACAAAGCTTAAGACTTAAAATTAGATCCTGATATATTTAATTACAGTAAACAACAGAATGTTTAAAAATTGCAAAGCCRACATTTTTCCTTCAGAACTGCTTTAAAAGCCCATATCCATGACTGGACCAAACCTATATCCCATATTGAAAATCAGTCTCTTCCTAGAAAATTTGACAATCAGAATCAAAAACAGGTAAGAGCCAAGGAAACTGAGGTGAAACTGAGTTCTTTAAAATGTTGAATAAATGTGCTTGGAGACATTTTGAAAAGCCAATAAGGAAGTTAAAAGTAATACGTATATTTTTATTACGGAACACTTGCTAGCTCTAGTTCCAAGACTGCTGCAGATTATCTCTTATTCTCTTCTGYGGTTTACAGAAAACCCTTTGTTGATATCTCAGGTGTAGCTCAGCACAAAATTTATTGAGTAGCTACTGTAAATCAATATACTAAAAACACATATAATAATTGCATTAATATTCTGTTCTGCTCCCACAAAATAGGAAAAATTCCTCTTTTCATTACACTGGTATTCTAGTAGCGATTTATATCAGTTATGACATCTGGCCTAATAACCAAACTATAGAATTAAAACACAGAGAAACCTCCCTGCTGTTTTCTTTTTAAAGTGTGAACAAATCTATGCCACATAAAATAGAGGTTCCTCAGGCTGGGGAACTGATTTAACTCACTGGCAGTGGCAGAGCAGATCTAGACATTCAGCAGGCAGTGTGGACTGCTTTTCTGGCTCTTTCTTTACCACACAGGAATATACTATGGGACTAAGATGGTTGTCAAAATGTGCAGCTGAATGAATCTCCCCTTTTGATTCCTACATGGAAAGCTAGACTAGCTGCTGCGCTGGATTTCTTACCATAATGTTCCAGAAGTACTAGAAATATCTATCCTGTCTGTTCAGTAACAGCCAAAYCAGTTATTCAGGTCAGAATTAACAAAACAGTCACCCTAAAATTTTTMATTTCAGTTGAAAAAATCAAACTGCCTTGTTCCTTCATAAACATGAAATGATGACATTATCAGCTCTCATAAGCTGCCCATAGGTTTACTTTTCTTCACAGTTTCAGGTGGAAATTGACAGTTCAATGTGCAATGTAATTAGAAGAAGACCCAGAAAAGTGAACTGAGAACATCCCTCTGAAATAATAAAGTCAAGACTGGCAGATGGAGCTTTATAACTCATCACATTTTTGAGAGAATACACATTGCAAAGACAACATAATTAAGACTTTGCAGAAATTAATGCAATTAATTATTCCAGCATACTATAAGATTACAGCACAAATTACCTTCCTTCAACATTTCAGT
Source organism: Rhea americana (assembly GCF_003343005.1). Taxonomy (NCBI): domain Eukaryota; kingdom Metazoa; phylum Chordata; class Aves; order Rheiformes; family Rheidae; genus Rhea; species Rhea americana. The sequence goes on along the minus strand of NW_028186407.1, from coordinate 926,319 downwards.
GATGACTTGCATCCTCTCCAGACGTGAACCTATTATATCACTGATTTTTTTCCTTCTCAGAACAACAGAAGTTCTTTTATTATTATTATTATTATTATTATTATTTTATTATTATTATTATCTCTAGGTAAAATATTATTGGAAAAATTGCTCTTGCCATTACGTGAAAAAACATATGTCAGTTAATAATTAAATACTATCTGAAGCACTGATTTCCATTTTGCATTGGGACATCACAACCATTTTATTTTTTTTACTCTGAAATATACTTTCAGAGGAGTCAATGGGTAAGGTACTTACATATGACAATTAAAACAAGATAAGAATTTTCCTTCAAAATTTTTACAGAACGTAATRTTACTACTAAGCCTATATTTTCTCCATGGAAAAGTTATTTGGTAGAGCTTTTAGTATTCTGTAAATTCAYCCAAAATTAACATTTTTATTTCAGGCCATTGGAACACCAATTACCACTTGCCTCCTTTTGCAGTACTATTCAGGTCATGATTCACTCTAATTATGGGATTCTTCTGATGCATTTAGATATTTTGTTCAACTATGAGTTCCTAGCACATACRAAGGAAACAGGAATATGTGACACAAAGTGCTATTTCCCACAGTGGACCATCAGTACAAGCAGACAGTGAGTGTTAACCTCCTGGAACATCTTTCCTCATGGTACCAAAAATGAGAAAAAATGMGTTACATATAGAGATATGTACTCTACTCTACTCTAATGCTGCTCATTGTGAATTTAGATTAAATTAGAAATATTTTAATGTGATCAATTCTATAAACATTTTCTTAAAAGAGAAAACGCAGACGAAATTCAAAGCTTATCTACAGTTGGTTCTACTTCTTCATGAAAATAAACCTCTAGAAGGAAGAATAGAATTTCTAGAATAGAAAGGGCTGAAAATAGACTTTAAAGCTTGTATTCTACTGCAAGGAGGAAATGAAAGACATGTATTTTTATACAAAATAATATATARATGAAATATAAAAATATCTTGTAAAAACTACTGCAAGAACAACTTCAAATAAGAGATCAAATTCACTCCACCAAGACTAAGGAAATACCTTTTTACTCTGTAGTAAATTCATTTTATTTAACCCATTGTTAAATAAATAATAAATGCATAATAAATAAATAATAAATAAATGTATAAATAAATAATAAATGCATTTTATTATAGGCAGAAAAGTGGTTATTGATTAGAAAATAATCTGCAATTTGGAAAGCTTTTGGCCTCATTTTGGAGCCTTACATTAGTACTGTTGAGAAAAACCTTATCTCCATGATTTATAATCCCAGATTCTCAAAGTTAGTACCAATAAAATTAGTTTTCGTTCCATGGGCCTTAGACATGAGACATGGAGACAGAGAACACAGAGGAAAGTGGCTTCTGTTTTTCCCCATTCTTTYACTGAACGCACTAATGTTGGGAGTATGATTGCCTGCGCTAGGAAGTTCATGTGTCTAACACAGCAAGCACACACCAATTCTCTGCCCCAACGACAAGCACATAAAAGCTATAGATCACAAAGCTTAATGAGGCATCAGGACTATTTAAACTGTATCACTCAGCTGGGTGTTGCTCACGGCGTAATGGCTTCCCATACAGACCAGCAAAGGGAGTGAAAACTAGTGTTAATACAATTCTTAGGAAAAGCCTACATGTCCTGAAACAGTTCTAATTAGYATAATATGAACCAAGTCATCACAAAAGATATATACCTGTTTTACCATAAACGAGAAATTACCTGTCATTCTGCAGCTGATGTTTTAACTGATGATCAGCTAAAAAATGGGAAAAAATCTTCTAGGATGACAGGAAATAGAGGCTGTGTTTAGACCTTGGCAGATTCTAGACAGGATTTAACTCTTTGACTTCACAGTTCTGTGACATATACCTCATAAAAYTAAACAAATCATTTACAAACTATTAAGTGATTCACTTAACCACTTATAATTAGAAATATGGATTATAAAACTGAAAGAATAGTTACATGGAGATATAAAGGGGCAAATTTGCATGACCCAAATTTTCATGCCCAAAAGGAAGCTAAATCTAGAGGTCTAGTGTTAACAAAGAAAAATGCAGTACATCTTCTCCAGCTGCAGTATTTTAAATGATTTAAATGTCCATGGCACAGTCTATAACCTCTAGATAGCACTGCAAACAGGTAAGCAGGCATGCAAGTATGAGAATGAGAAAGTGCTCTCACATAYACTTTTCACCAATTGCTTCCTTAAGAGGAATGAAAGTCTGACCATTTATTTTCTGAAGTATGAGGGCAGTGAACAATAATGAACTTAATCCCTAACAATAATGCATTAATCCACTATTTTTTTCACTTTGTTTTCCCAAACTTTCTTTGAAATCAGCCAAGTCTTTTCCACAGACATTAAGAAAAACATAGCGCCAAAACAGGGAAGGCAGGAACCTGCTGAGGCCAACAGCAATAGCAAGGATGCGTATAAAATATTTACTTTCACGTCATTGCTTCCAAATGACCTTGAAATAGATGTACAGCAATGTCACCCTAGTAAAATGCATATTTAAGCTAGACAACTTTATAAAAGCTGATGCTTGGCTTTGAACTCAAAGTTGAATATTATTTCTAAACTTAATATTGGTTAGCAGTATTTATATTATATTTAGAGAACGATAATATAGATACCAGAAAAGCAAGGAAGGTGAAAGAGACGATAATTACTTGTGTAGTTAKTTAKTTAKTTAKTTATTTTGACACTCCCATTAGAAMCCCTGGAGTTTTTTACTGATTTGAAATTTTTGTAAGGAAATGAGACAATACATTAATATAAATTTAAGATCACATCAAAATATCTTCCCATATCCCACCTCATTTCTACAGTGGTCCATAACCATCTATGTATTATTGCTATTGTCTTGTAGGTGTTTCTTATGTAACACTATTTTCATCYGAAATTGTCTTAAGAGCATAAATTTCACAGAATTGCAATGTATGTTTAGCAATCAATTTGGTTTATGTATCTCTGGTATATTTTTGCCCGTGGCACAACTGCTTTATTTTGCACTCAAAATTACATCATCCATTTCAAACTGAATTCCTTTTTGAATACCACAACCATCAGTAATTATTAAGATTTTCAAATGAAATGACATTGCATATTGGCATTGTCTCCCAATTCCTTAATTCAAGTATAGAAATGTATTAAATTACAGGAAAACTCACACACATAAAAGAAAAAAAAAAAAGTGAAAAAAGGGTAGGATCGATAAAGTGGCCTAAGAGTTTGTTCCCATTAGTTAAAATGTTCATTTATTTCATTAGCTCAGTAAATTTTGAAGTGTTATATAGTATTCTTTAAAGATGAGAATTGCAGCAATAACGCACTCCTACAAAGTATTTTTTAATTTATTAAAAGTGAGGAAAAAAGTACAAACACTGTCATTGAATAATTCTCTCTGTAAAATCGGGGGCAACTTTTGCAAATCTATTGCGTTGTGCAGAGGTAGGCAGTGTGCTCCCACCCCCCCTACACGTCATCAGGGAAGGGAATCCCCTTCCTCAGGGSCTTGTGCTATCTCCTACTCTCTCCTTGTGGTCCTAGCAGTAGGCAAATTTGCAGTGATCAAGCTCACTTCGAGCTTTGATGGATACCACAAATACAGCTGAGAGAGATAAACCCAGACATGGGCAGGCATCTTGAGGGAGAGACCAGATGCATGGGTTTCCACCTAGGGTGTGGTATCTGAGAGGCCTGGCCCTGTAGGATTATCTTGCTCCACAGAGGATGGCATCCTCTACAGGAGCACAGGTCAGGTGACAAAGCTACTTTAATTACATATGACACAGAAAACTCTTTGAAGAAGACATTTATGTTCTCTGATGTAAGTTTTTGRCATTTTCTTGCTCACTTTGCTTTCAAAATGTGTAATTGAAGGAGAGTTGTATCTTTAAAAGATGTATTCTTTTAGTATTTTGCATTGTAGGCATCTAATAAAATGCACAATCAATCTCTCAAGGGAGTACAAATCTTACCAAATACACTTTGCTGCTATTTATTATAATATTAAAAAATACATAGATACAAAAAAAGTTGAGAAAACACTGTTTAAAAATTTTATTTACACTGTATGAATTGTTTATATGCATTCCCATAATCAAGTAGCACATCCCATATTATAAAACAACAATTTTATAGTTCAAGATGCATTCATAAAGTATGCATGTAGAAGTGTATAATATCGTGCTTTATACTACACTTGCCAGCCAACTTGGAGCAAATTATATATTTACTGTTTTACTAGCTAATTATATAGTTGCTGTATTAATAATACATATATCTCAGCTTTTTTCTACAATATAGTTTCTTTAATGCTCTCTCTATGAGTAGGTTTGCTCAAAACGTAGAACAGTATCAGAAGTACTAGTAGGTTTGCTCAAAACTTAGAACAGTATCAGAAGTACTAGGAAAGTTGCATAAAGTGAAGAATACTGTAATTATCAGTTTCCTTCTTCCTCCACTCTTTTTTCCCTCTTGTCCTCATCTAACAGCAAATATTTGTTTTATAATGGTGTATGATTGTAAAAGGAAAAGCAGTTATACAGAAGGATTTTAAGGCATATAACGGACAAGAAATGCATTTTTCACATTTAGGTTCGAAAGCGGTGAGGGCAAAATAAASAAGTATGTTGATCCATGCTGCAATCCTGCACACCACCCACTGTTTCCAGCAAAGATACCTTCCTGTAGGCTGCTGGAGCTGAATTAGAGCATGTATTACAGTTCTTGATAATATGCTCTAATTATTTACAACTAATTAATTGTTTACAATRGCATTACAGTTCCTGATAATACCCTCTATTGTTAAATATTTGCATTCCCAGTCGGAACTTTAAGTACATTTAATTACAGATCAGTAGCTCTGCCTATCTGATTGAAGAGGTAGGTATCTTCTTCTGTTTAGAGAATTATAGACTCAGATTAAGTTACCTCMATTCAGCCTTTCATGAACTAAACTTAGTGTAATTGTTCAGTCTCATTTTAAAGCATTCTTGTTGAACAATACATTTTCTCTGAACCTTAAGTTTTCCGTTTTCTTTTAAAAGCATGGACATGAAAACAGGTTTCTTTCTTGCAATACATGCATCCACAGTGAGTAATTCCACAGATTTAATTTCAAGAGAAGCTACCTGCAAAGTGCGGTATTAAATGCCACTAATGAATGTAGAATCAGGCCCACTGACAGAAACAGGAGAGCAATTACTGAATTATGCAAGATTTGCTAAATCAAATCCAACACTGGCATCCTAAACATACAATCTCAGTGCATATATTTGATCTTTACTTGTTGCCTATTCTTAAACCCAACTTGCATACTTTATTATTATACATGTATTATTAAACAATTATTATACATGTATTATACATATATTATTAAACATTACTACATGTATACCAGTACAAGCTGGGGGCTGACCTGCTGGAGAGCAGCTCTGCAGAGAAGGACCTGGGAGTGCTGGTGGATGACAGGTTGACCACGAGCCAACAATGTGCCCTTGTGGCCAGGAAGGCCAATGGTCTCCTGGGGTGCATTAGGAAGGGTGTTGCCAGCAGGTSGAGGGAGGTGATCCTGCCCCTCTACTCAGACCTGCTGAGGCCTCATCTCGATTACTGTGGCCAGTTCTGGGCTCCCCAGTCCAAGAGAGACATGGAGCTACTGGAGAGAGTCCAGCATAGGGCTASAAAAATGATCAGAGGGCTGGAGCACCTGCCCTATGAGGAATGGCTGCGAGTGCTGGGCCTCTTCAGCCTGGGGAAGAGAAGACTGAGGGAGGATCTTATCAATGTCTACAAGTACCTGAAGGGAGGGTGTCAAGGGGACGGGGACAAACTCTTTTCAGTTGTCCTGTGTGACAGGWCAAGAGGCAATGGGCAGGAATTGAAGCACAGGAAGTTCTGCCTGAACGTGAGGRAGAATTTCTTCCCTGTGAGAGTGACAGAGCACTGGACCAGGTTKCCCAGAGAGGTTGTGGAGTCTCCTCTGGAAATCTTCAAGGCCTGCCTGGATGCAACCCTGCGTAACATGCTCTGGGTGACCCTGCTTGAGCAGGGAGGTTGGACTAGATGGTCTCCAGAGGTCCCTTCCAACCTTACTGATTCTATGATTCTGAGTTTTCCYGACACAATTAAGAGATTCTTGTTTGGGATTCATTGCATCATGAAATAATATCAACGATTTGCAGCTCTTAACAACAGAATGGTTATTAAGAGCAGGTCCAAAATACACTGCATGTTGAAGATTTTGTTTAAAAGCGGTCAACTTATTATAGGAGTTGTGTCCAACCCTGTAAGTTCTGTAATGAGCTGGGCTATCAAAAAGGTATAGGGACATCATCTAAGCATACAAAGAAGGAATYAGGAAAACTAAAGCTCAGCTGCAGTTAAAATTGGCAGTGGAAATTACGGATGAGAAGAAGAGCCTCTATTTGCACACCAGCAGYCAAAGAAAGGCTAAGAAAAATGTATTCCTACAGCTAGGGGATTTTATGACAAAGGACAGAGAAATGGCAAAGGTTCTTCAGAGCTTCTTTGTCTCTGTCTTTACCAGTTAATGTCTGCCCTCAGGCCTCCCAGGTCTTGAAGCCTCAAGGCAGATGGTGGCATATGAAAACATGAMCCACAGCACAGGAAGAATAAAATAGAGATCATTTAAGTAAACTGGACTTACACAAGTCTATGAGACCAGATTGGTTGTAGCTAAGGTGGCTGGGGGAGGGGCTTCATGACATCACTGGGAGGCCTTGCTCTATCATCTTCAAAAGTTCATAGTGACTGGAGGGGTCTACTGATGACTAGGAATAGCCAAATCACGTGACTCTCTTCAAGAAGGATGATCTGGGAAACTACTGGCTGGCTTGGTCTGACATCAGATTTAGCAGATTTACTAACAGCAAATTACACTTGACAAGTCTGATTTCTTCTAGAGTGGGATGACTAGCTTCACAGTTGAGGGGAAAACAGTGAACAGTGTGTACTTGGACTTCAGCTTCATAGTACCTTTGTAACCGGATTGGAGAGATACAGACTGGATGGGCAAACTCAGGGTGGGTGAGAAAACTGACTGTACCACCTAGCTTAAAGAGTAATCAACACCAGCTGGAAGTTCAATCGATGGCTGATTACAAGTGTTACTACTCAGGAGTTAATACTGATAATGCTTACCATCTTCATTAGTAACTTGGACAATGAGATAGGATGCACACTCAGCAAGTTCTCAGGCAGTACTGGATTGGGGATAGTGGTCAATACATTGGAGGGCAGAGCTAGCRTTTAGAGGGTAGACGGGAGAAATGAGCTGACAGGAACTTCATAAAGTTAAATAAAAACAAATTTGAAGTTCTGCATCTATGACGGGCCCTGTKCAACAGAACAGGCTGAGAGACAATGGCTTACCAAGCAGCTTTTCAGARAAGGTCTTTGGGGTCTTGCTGAACAAAAAGTTGAACATGAGTAAATAATGTGCCCTTGCAGAGAAGAAACCCACCAGCATACTGGTCTTTATTAGCAAGAGTGTGGCCAGCAGGTCAACAGAAGTGATRCTGTCCTCTATTCAACAAACATGAGTGTGTATGGAGTACTATGTCCAGTTTTGGTCTTCCCAGCACATGAAAGACAGTAATATATTGGAACAAGTCCAGCAGACAGACATAAAAATGACTGGGAGCTGGAGAAAACGATATACAAGATGCTGAAAGAGCTCRGTTTACTCAGCCTTTAGAAGAGAAAGCTTGGGGGATTGGTAACTATTAACTATAATGGATAGTTACAAAAAAGACAGAGACAGGCTCTTTCAGGGATGCRAAATGGAAGGTAAAGAGACAACAAGCACAAGGAGTAGCAAAAGAAATTCTGATTAGTATTTGCTTGAACATCACAGTTGGATCCAGCCTCAAAATTAGCCTGTRCTGAGGAAGAGGAGGGACTAGATGACTTTCAAAGTTTCCCTTCCAACTTACTCTATGAATCTAAGTTTTATTTAAATATTTTAAGCCCCTTATCTTTGCAAATTATCCCAGATTTTTAAATATTCTTATTTTCTGATTAAGGAGTCACCCAGCCAATTACAGGCCATGGACCTACATGAACTATGAACACAAACCTGAAGTTTAATATGAAATTGTAAACATGCATGTGCRTATATACACATGCATATATATAATATTATTTAAAAAATAAAATAAAAATCAAGCTATCAATAGATACAGAGTATATTCTATCTACAACTAGAAAAAATGCTGTGCTCCTCACATCTTCCACTGTTATCTCGTTTAGGCTTTTTTAGCCCATTATACACAACCTTTTAAATTGTGTTTGCATACAAACATGGTCTTTCTAGCCACAATTGCTTTGCAGTGGCCAAAGTGTTCACTAAAAGAGAAGAGAATAATTTTTTAAAAAAGAGAATAATCCTTCAGTCAAATGAAGATTATTAAAGTCAGGCTATAGAACCAACACCCTGATATCTCCACAGCCCAACAGAAGTACTACCTAGATTTAAACAACTTAAAATGCATGTTCTCCCCACAATATGGTCAGCTCTTGTATTGAGTGAAYGTGATACCTGAAACAAGTTTTGTCAGTGCAAGCAGGAAGGCTGGAAACCTGGACAGAGACTGGGAGCTCTACTTTCTCTCTGCCCTGAGAAGAAATGCAAGAATTAAAATCATAAGTTTTCAGTGGTAACTAAAAAAAAAGAAAAATCAATAAATTTGTCTCATAGTTACCAAATGTGAATTACATTCTTCAAGAGACCTCAACAGAAAATTTCACTTAACAATGGCATTACAAAGTCCATCAACAAAACAATAAATTTATTTGAATCAGTCAAATTTGATACCAGAGTTTTGCTACGAGGCTTTCCCCAAGCCAATTCCACTTACTCAAAAAAAAWWAAAAAAAATCCTAAAAAATGCCAACTGCCTAAATTTGGAATTCTGCTCTCAACAAGATAAAAAACATATACTGTTTTCTCTGCTTTTTTTCTCTAAAAACTATGAGATAACGGAGTTACAATCTAATGCTGCTATGTCTAAAGTCTACAATTATTGGACACACTCCTATTTACACYAGTGTTACTATAAGAATTTGGCTCTTTATAGAGATAGATTTTTGTTTACAGTTCAAAAGGGAAAATATCATTTGATCTGCAGCTTTTAAGTAAATGATTTATGTAACATTTTCTGACTATTAYAATCAAAATTGAAGAACTTATACTCTGCACAGTGATCTAGGATCCCATTTATAAGCCTCATACAACATTTAATAGAATACTGGACAATCAATCCAGTAATTGAGACACTGATGACTAAATTATACAAAATGTGAAAGATTCATAGCTGCACTGCTGAGGCTGGATTTCCTGGGTACAGTAAATATCAAGCAAGTTCATAAATTCAGCCTACCAACATGGAGTAATGCAGAAAAGAGAAATAAAAGCACCATGAGTAAAACATTTCTCTCCTAAGAAACATGATTTTCCCATCTCATATTTTATTCAAGAATGCACTCCAAGACACAAAGATGTATTACACACAACTGAAATTAAATTTATTTTAATGGAATCCATTTTCCATCTGCATCAGGAAATTAAAAAATATTTGTCTCAAAATATACTCCCTGAACATCAGCTTTTTTTCTGATACAATATGGAGAAACTGAAAGTGAAATCACAATCAATTCCCATTTCTTACAGACAAGTAATAATTCAAAACAATTCTGACTAGCCTCAATTTAATTTATAAAAACTGCTAATAGCTGTTATATTTTAGACAATGTAAAATGATAAATAGTTCTTAAGGTAGAGGGAAAACTAGGAATACTGCACTATTCCAGTATATAGTAATGTGGTCTCAGGGTTAGGGCAAAAGCCTAGAATAAGGGAGTCAGGTTTGTATTTGCCAAAACTGAGCAGAGATGCCTTAGCACCATCATGCTAGCATAGAGCTTCTTCATTTTTCTTACCTTTTCCCTTCTTCCCCTGCAAGTTCATTCTGAGAAGCAAATGCTACTGTTTCCTATATGCTGGCCCAGCGACCCTTCCAGATTCAGGCACAGTCTTTATGTGCTTCTGTAGAACAAAAAGACAGAAACGGGTTTCTGCAACTTTCAAGTACACMCGAATCACAAAAAAAGTTGTATGAAACCTTTGCTGGAAGTTCTGTCATGGATCTGARTGGGCATTCAGAGCATCACTAGCTAGTATTAAGAATGTGAGTCACCACATCGATCCATCCACATGTRTAGTTTAACTTCTCTCTTGCAGGAAACCCTGGGATTGGACCTYGCCCTTCTCCCAACCCTGTCTGCTCACGGGGGATCACTTTGTAACAGGAAAATGTGAGTAACTTCAGCCTCTGAAGTTTTCYGTTAATTCCTTCTTTAAGGCAAAACCCACAAATTCTTAAATGCCAAAACATAAGAAAAACGTTATCAGGAAACAGAAATGTTCTCTTAAACAGTAGTTTTGCCTTCTTTAGTAAATGTACCTTCAGGCAATTCTCTTCTGTGACTTTGCCTGTGCTTGATCTGTTTTCTCAGTATCARCTTTCAACAATGGAGGTGCAGACTGAGGCTTTTTGTAGCAGAAAGGCACATGGTACCATCAACTTCTTAAGCAGAGCTTTGCACTGAGGTAAATAGGATGTTCTGCGTAAAACTGATCTATTTGTATATAGTATGAGYGGCATACATTTTCCAGTGCACATACATGGTTCTCAACAAATAAATCAATAATAGCCACTTAAGAACATCTTATAAAATAATCTGAATTTACATATTTTGCATCAGTATTATGTTTTACACCATTTGACTCAGTATTTCCTCACCTCTGACTGAGAAAATTAACATTAGAAAATTGTCAGGTTTTTAGGGTTTTTTTTTGTCTGGCTTAAGGGTTTGTTAAGTGAAAATTTGTTTAACATTTCCCTTCTGCTTAAGTGTTATACTCCTGCAATGTTTCAGTTTTTTTCTTCTTTCTCTATAGGAACTTTAAATTATTTTTCCCTTAGCAGTTCTCTAAGAGCACAGACTTCTTAGTTGACTTGTTGTGCCGTGTCAGGCTATCCTAGAAGACAAATAAGAAGCTGCAACCCAAGGTTGAATTAAAATATTTTTTTAATATGGTAACTTATTTATTTAATAACTACCAGTTATAACCATATCTAGGATAATACTATTTTAGTATGTCTAATCACATACAAAATTCTGCAATTTCTTTATATAGTTCATGTAAAAAATAGTTTTCATTTTCAGTTATTTAAGTATGATGCATCAATTGACTAAGTTGTAGTATGTTGGCTACTCCATTAGTAATAAAATTGCAACATGTTTTTAATGACAATTTTAATTTATTTGAAAAAAATAATGGGATACTTTAGGATATTTTACTACGTTCACTGTATTCAATTATTTATTTGTTCAGAAATCACACAAATATTAACATATTACTTTTGCTGGTTGATTTGAAAAGGATATAGTTATTTCTGATGACATGTTTCTAAGAAGAGAGTAACAGACCCTGCAGCTGTTTCCTCTTAAGCTAAACACCAAATATTCTTTGATTCTCTCAAAAATATATTCACAGACACTCAAATAGAAAACTTAGACAGAAAAAATATGTGAAACTTGTTCAATCAGKGCTACCTGCAAGCATCTGATAGGGATATCCCTGTGATCACTGTGATTACAGACCAAGATTCAGAAGATACTTCAAGTTGAAAAGAYGTCATACATCTATTGTGTGAAAGATAAATTCCTAACTGAAGACTGCCCTTGCTTCAGACATAACCAAAGCTGATACTGAATATCATATAAGAATGTGTGCATGACTGCTGTAGTCTTTTGGGTAGATAGTAAAGCATAAAGTAATGCTATGTTACAGTATCATTTGTCATCAGCAAAAGAAATAAACACTGATCCAATTAGTTCCTTCAGTTGGACACACAAATCATTTAGGAAAGTTTCTAGATTACAAATTAGAAGAGACAGAGCTTTACTTTTTACTCTGCAGTTTATTATAACAATATATTCTGCTTTTTCAACTAATTCTTATATACACAAAGTTAACCACTGCAATTGTATTTCCCATTAATTATTACAGTAGGACAGTCATACTCACCAGGTACTGTATGTAACCAGTCATTTTGCTGTTTGCAGCTTGATAGGAGCAACAGAATAAACAACTATGTAAACATATAATTATACTCTATTATCTGCAATTATGTTGTAGGAACCTTCTTATAGCTTTATTTTAACATGACCATGTTTTAACCTACCAGTAACCAAAAAACAAAACAAAACAAAACAAAACAAAACAAAACAAAAAAAAAAAAAAAAGAAAGAAAAGAAAAAGCCTGCTTTAAACCGTCTTTTTTTCTGGCCAGAAAATAAAACCAAATGTTGTCAAAGGTGTTTGCACTGTTGTCTTTAATAAAAATATATTTTTTAGATAAAATAAATAAGCATACTAAACTATATCCTGAATCCTGCAATGAATGCTGTGAGAATAGAATGGACTCTCTTCTTGGAGTGAAAGATACTGATGGTATCACTGAAATACAACTTTAAAACAGATATGACRAGACATTGGAAGAAAAAGGAAAAAATCCCAATGTTTTCACAAAGCCTATATCCTAAAAAACACTCTGCTCAAGTAACTTTTAGCTCACCTCAAATATTTCTCTCTGGTAGGTAAGTAAAGCTATAGAATTTTAGATGAAATATGCATATATTATTTGAAAGGCAACAGCACTGGACATGAAAATAACRTTATTGACTGCAGATATAACAACCTGACTCTATTACAAACAGTGCTAGACAATGACTGCCTGCCTGTAAGTTTTATAGTTTTTAAATTATCAGCCATTTAAATTCAAAAGTCAGCATTTCATGCTTTGATAGATTCTGTAAGAAAAATGACTGATATAAAAATCATTGTATAAAACTGTTTTGAAATTTAAAGTTAAAAAAGAAGGAAAGTGTTCAAACAATTTCTTACTCAACGAACAAGGCCTTGTATATATTAATGGAGATACTGTAAAATGAACTTTTTAATAGTATCTTGGTAAGATTCACTACATACTTATCTAAACTGGAGAATAAAAAAACCCTCAGATATACCATTACAGCAAAAATGACTAGTTATCAGGGGAGCAAAGAAAGACCCAGTTACTCAATCATATCCAACTTCTCTGTACAACATTCAAGAACACTTTTCTAATTACAGATTCCTATCTACTGACAGTTCTCATCTGTGTGAGCCACCAAAGGTCCAACCACTGAAACATGTGGTAGAAAAGATTCACATAAATCTTGTGCAGAGTAGCAAGTGGAAGTGCTCTAGCAGGTATGTATCTGAACAACAGCCAGACCCCAAGGAAATCTCTTTTAGATGATAAACATTCATAACTTCCTATTTATTTGCCATTTTTTCCCTCAAAATAAGAAATACTGCCTCTTTCCAAAAAGAATCCCTGATGCAATACAAGCAATTCTCAGATGAGAGTCATATTCAGATTCCAAGACATGTGAATTGTATTTTTATTTAGCTCTCTTCAAACAAAATTTTGAACTATCCCAAATGGTTTCTAATACACTCTACCTAAACAGTGGTTAGGCCTGTGAAATCAGCAATCCCAAAATAAATTTCACCTTGTCTGACTAATCATCTAAAATTTAGGAATCCATTTGAAACTAACCATCCAGACTCCCCGCTACGGCCAACACAAGCATTTCTCAAGGTCACTTCATCCTTTCTTTGATGCCCCAGACAAGTAGAAAASCTTTCTGCCTGCAGATGCCATTCCCTCTCCATTAAGTGAGACCTTCAGTATTCTAATTAATAATGCCTAAATTTTAGAATAATTGCCCAAATTTTAGCTAGCTAAAATTGAGACAAATCCCAGAAAGTGATGTTAGATGGTTAATGCCTTTTTAAGAAAAGAAAAAAATACTACTCCTGATTTCATCTCCACTTCACAGCTGTCTCTCTTTGGAATATTTATGTTCTTTGCTTTGGGGTGTTGGTGGTGTTTTTTTTTTTTTTTTTTTTTTTTTTTTTTT